>NW_017306984.1:47006-49506 GCF_000935625.1 Nanorana parkeri | reverse complement strand
CCCCCCCCCCTCCCAACCCAATCAGTTGCAGCGGGGGCATTCCCCACCCCTTTGTGATGTGTAGCTGTAGGGAATGCGCCTTTCTGTAACTGACTGGGCAAGCAGGAGGGGGTATCAGTCTGGGTTCACATAACTAGTGGCAGAGGGTTAAAAAGGATCATCTCTACTTGCCCCCAACTCTCGGAGACCCTTTAACACAGGGTGGGCAAATCCAGCCCTCCAGCAGTACTGATGCCTGTAGTGCAAGTGTTGCAATGCCTTATGGGACCTGTGGTTCCTCAACAGCTGGTGGGCCAGAGTTGCCCACCCCTGCTTTAAGAGAATCTTAACGCTGGGAGTCATTGGTGGGCTTACCTGTCATGTGACTGCTGTTAATGGCTGTCACCTCAGTCACATGATCAAGAACCTGTCCCACCAACTCTCAAACATAAACATTGACAGCTCAGTCACTGTACTGGGGTGAGCGCGCTCTCAGAACATCGGGTTGGTGGACACAAGTATGCGGGTGACACACCACCGGTGGGAAAGTGTTAACAGACCAACAGAGTGCAATATTAGGGTTCACATACACTTCAGCCCCCGACACAAATGAAGAGAAAGATAATAACATTAGATGATGAGAGTTGTAGTGTTTCCAGTATAAAAATCACTTTCCAGATCATTTTTAACTGCCAAAAGAAATAACCCCACCAAGGGGCACTCCCCGCATCCCTCTCCCCTATTCATGTATGTGACAAGACCTATCACTATATAGACACACGTGCACTCCATCTGTCCTTTTATTCCATGAATACAGCCATTCCTATACTAAGCATGCATGTCATATAAAGAACGGCCCTCACTCGGCTCTCTGCTCGGCCACACGACTTTCTTCTCTTTGCTTTCCGCTAATATCTTCCCTTTCACCACCGGTTCCTTTGCTCCGCTGCCGAGCCCCCTTTGACGCCATTGCTGTCGTGGGCAACACAACTCACTTCCGGGTGACAGGAATCCTTGGAAAGCAGCCGGCCGCCATCTTTCCTTCTGGCAGAACAGCGCATGCGCGTACGACTGGGTTTTTCTCTGCCGTGTAATAAAGCTTGGAGTGCTGAATAGCTTTCTAACACAAGTCGTAACCGGTTTTATTGCTTGTTAATGTTTCCTTTTTATTAATAAAGAGTATTTTGTATAGGTGTGGCTTTATTATCTTTAAACTCTTTTTTTTTTTTAATCTTTGCTCTCCACTTTGCCCAAAGCACACCTCCAAGTACCGCACAGCTATCACCCTTTATAAATTAGCTGCATAGTAAGGGGCGACAATAAATGCCATAATCTTTGTGAATTACTTTTTACATACAAAATTAGCCCAGATTCACACCGTTGCTTTGCAGTAACGTGTGTGAGGATGTTAAGCGTTGAAACAAACATTTTCACCAGCACACCAACAATATTGCAGTCCAAAGTGTTCGTTTATTGGAACGTCATGTCACCAAAACTAGCACTTTCGGGGCCACGTCATTGCTGAGTCTGATGAAGGGGACCCTGTGAGGCCCCGAAAGTGCTAGTTTTGGTGACATGACGTTCCAATAAACGAACACTTTGGACTGCAATATTGTTGGTGTGCTGGTGACATCAATTCATTTTTGTAACATGTTAAGCGTGTCGGTGCAATGGGGTGCCATTTATTTTGAGCGGCACCTAACGGACCTCTTCCGTTGCAGCACACAGGAACACAGTACCATGCATTGCGGTGCACTACAGTACTATAAATAGAGGAAATATGTCACAAGCACAGCATAGATCTTTATTAAAGTCAAAACGTTTATCAGAGATTACATCACAATGCAAACATTGCACCATTTCAGGGCCACTCAGGAGCAAGAAAGAAAGGTGCATGCACTATTTACAGCAGTGATAGGCAAACTTCAGTCCTCCAGCTCAAGTGAAACAACTACACATCCCAACATGAATCTGCCTCTGGGAGTCATGCTTATGCCTGTCAGAGTCTTGCAATGCCTGATGGCATTTGTACTTGTGCCACAGCTGGAGGGCTGGAGTTTGCCCCTGATTTACAGCAATGCTTCTTCTATCCCCATCACACGCCTTACTGGAAAGAATCTGGCGTCTAAGGTACTGTAGCAACTGCCGACTGGTTAATGGGTATGATGCATAGAGAAAATATGCTGCCAGCACACAATAGATCTTGGTTATAAAGACCAAACTTTCATCAGAGAGATCACATCACAGTGCAAATATTGCAACGCTTTCTTCAGTCATCATATAGCTGACGAATGAGTCCTGCCTGGCCCTGAAATGTAGCAATATTTGCACTACAAGCTTGGCCTGTATGACAAAGATCCATGGAGTGCTGGCAATAAAATTCCTCCAGGCTTCATACCCATTAACCAGCCAACAATTGCTACAGCACCTCCTATACTTGAATTGCTCAGGTTTATGTACTACAATTTCAGAAGAGTATAATTAATCTATTAATCTATCCTATTTAAGAAGCAGTTACATA
>NW_017306984.1:9479-46940 GCF_000935625.1 Nanorana parkeri | reverse complement strand
AGAAATCCCATCTGCAATTTATACCATAAATCCAGCGACTCGCCTTTAGGGCCGGTTCACACCATAAAGAGTGCGTTCCAGAGCGTTCGGCCCCTGGAATGCACTGGAACGCAACCCGGACGGCTCCCTGCGTTCACGGGTGGGAGGGGGCATGGCGGTGCATTGAAGTCAATGGCACCGGAGCCACACTCCCCGCCCACAGTGCAATCACCGTCACCCGGACGCGTGGCACATTAAGTGCCTGCGTTCCAGGCCAGTCCAATCTGCAAAAATAGTGCTTGCAGCAATAGTGAATAGTGCTTGCAGTATTTTTTGTAGATCGCACTGGACCGGAATGCAGGCACTAATGTGCCACACATTCTGGTGCTGGCGGGGGGCGTGGCTGAGGTGCCATTGACTTCCACGCCCCCTCCCGCCCCTGAAAGCAGGGAGCCGGCCAGGTTGCGTTCCAGAGACCGGACCATATGGAACGCACTCTTTACAGTGTGAACCAGCCCTTAGTCAGATGGCTTAGGCTTCTTGCATAGGGCCTGAAATGGCCATACAGCACACAGATCAGGAGTATTTCTCTTCCCCGGAGCCACAGGTATGCCACATACCTGCATGCAGCGAGACTGTAAAGATGAATGACAGGCTGACTGATGTCGCAGCTGTAACGGTATTTACATAAATTCTATTGTTTACATGTGCACAGGGACTTACATACTGCCCCAACCATAGACCCTCTGCCATTTCCGGCCATCTACATGAAACCTTCTTCTGAAGTTTCAATCAGTCAAAGCCGATGACAAGGCAGGCTGCTGCTGTGTTCCCTTTAGATAACCCACAGAGCTCTGGGGATCTATTGTCATGTAATATATGATTGTGTATAACAAAGATTGTATACATATAGTTAAAGGAGTTGTAAAGTCCCAGCATATCCTATCTTGTTATAACATCAGCATTTTAATAGGAATACATACTAGTTATTTTTGATAATGTAATCAAAGCTTACTTTAAAAAATCCCTTTTATGTAGTGAATGCTGCCTTCCTTCTGTTTATCACTTTCAACAACTTGGTGGAGTCCCAGTGTGCATCTCTTTCTCTGCTGCTTGATGTGATGTCATCTCGACTTCTCTTGAAGACTACATAACCCATCATTCATTTTTTCCAGCAAGCAATGATGATGTTGCATTGCGGGAAGTTGAGACGTTGAGTTGTAGTTCAGAAGGCAGGCTTAGTTCGAGTGGTGACACAAGGAAGTGTAAATTTACAGGACTGAGTGAAATGTTGTCACTGCATTGAGGAAGTACATCCCATGGGCATCTTCAATAAGTAAGTTTACAAACTCCTAGACCGATATGGTTATCAATAGTGGAATAAAATTTATGGAAATTCATTATAAAAATGCATATTTATTTTTAGTTTTTGACCATAGATAACAGCATATACACTGAGTGGCCAGATTATTAGGACCACCCCATCAGTACTTCGTTGGGCCACCAGATGACTCCACGAGATGACTTTGTTGGGCCGCCTCCTGACTCCACGAGATGTTGAAAGGTGATGCGAGGAATCTGGCACTGCACTGTTACCCTTCTGTTGTCTTGCACCAGTCTTGCCACTCTCCGTTCTGCCCTAACATTGACTAGTCGCTGACGGCCACAATTCGCACATTCAGACCCAGATTTTCGGCTGGCAGTCCAGTCTTTAAACACCTTAACAACAGCTGCTGTTGAACATTTAAATAATTCTGCTGTTTTGCTGATACTCGCTCCATGGCTCCGAGCGCCAACAATCATCCCACTTACAAAGGCTGTTAAATCGCGTTGTTTCCCCATATCTTCAGAAACAAATCACTTCTACTGTCGTGGTAAACAACCTGCTTCCCTATTTATAATGGTCTGGCCCTCTAGCAACTTCATCGCCAAATTATAGCTAATTTGCCTACAAACGTCAGGTGGTCATAATAATCTGGCCACTCAGTGTATATATAAAATAGATTAAAAATGCTTAAACCTGGAAAAATGTATATTGGCCCAAAGCAATTATAGTTTCACATTAAAGAGACACTTTCACTTTGCCCATAACGGCTATGGAATCTGCCCTTAATCACAAGGACGAAGGACCTGATGGGGAACTAGTCTCTCAGTATCCACATCAGTCTCCGCCCACTGTCAATGTGCATCCCCTGCATCCTAGCAACAAATAAAGCTTTGCAGCAGACAGCGTTCTAGCAACCAGTGAAAGGGGAGGAGGGTTTGGAGAATGCAAGCTGAACTTTTAGGCACAGTACACTGTTCCGAGTAAACAACCCCACTCTGGTCTGTCCCTGTACACCAACATAGAGTTGGCCTTAATTAACACCAGTTTCTTTATCTACGACCTAGCAGTAATTCTTTTGGAATTTCGGAACTGTCACAACTTTCATGATTTAAGCACAAATCTTTCTAATGCCTCAATACTGCCAGAACAGTGTTGCAAATGCTTTTTTTGAATTGTCCTACAATGTCTTTATATAGTTTGATACATGAACAGTCTGTCACTGTGCAAAGATGCAGATAGTGACTGGGGTATAGCCTGTCACAGCAGTGGAAGGGTCCCTGAACAGGAGTGAGACTGCCTAGTTGTATGAATTTTCTTGGAAATTATGATTAGTGATCTTAAGAGCTTTTTAAAAAAAACTTTGGAAATCCAAAGCCAACAACAAAAGCAATGCTGCCATCCATAGTGATGGATCAAATCATTTTTCAACGTTCCTGGAGAACAAATGAGAAATTCGGAATGCTCACTAGGAATGATTTCCTTCCATTTTTCTTTTCTCATCATTTGTTCTTATCAATAGCCCCCTGATGTTAGCATTATGTTACCTATCTAGTGAATACAGCAAAGCCAGCTCTCTGAATGGAAATGTGTAGCATTCACCTAGACCCAGCTAATTATCTTATGTAGCTTCCACCAGCCTTGAAGCGCTCATTACTGAATTCTTGTTGTAACGTGAGCATGAAATACAATACTTAACGTGGGAAACTGTTTAATTATTTGTTGCTGGTTAACTCTGAAACATTTTTTTAAGGTACTTTGAAACCAAATATCAGTTATAGCTGTACTCTTCCCCATACAGAGTAGGGAAGAAATGTAACATTCTAAACTGGAGAAATCAAATGGCTCTGGCTGGTTCACACACTAATATGTCTGTAGCAGTAGTGACATTTTCGTTTACCCAATAAAATAACTTAATGTCATGTATGGCACACTTCAAAATATAATGCCAAAAATACCATGCCTTAATAAATATAGGCAAAATGAAAGATATAATATGCATCTTTGGTGTAATACAGTGTTATAAGGGCATTTTGAAAACAACAGCATGCTAGTTTAAAGAACTCAAGGACTTAAAGTTAACCCTTGCAGTGAGACTAACCCCACTCTGTAAGGGTTAACTGCTCGTTTTGGGGTAGGAGATATACGCACCTGATCACCGATCCCGCCTGACTCCTAGACAGGTTCCTGCAGCTACTTCTTACCTAGGCTCCAGCGGTCTAAGTACCGATGATGTCAACACGTCTAATGTAGGTCCATTTACCTGCATTAGACTGCAGCACACCGAGGGATATACCATAGCCCTAGCAGAAGGGGGGATCAGGTGAGTATATCTTCTATATTCCATCGTCTAGAGAAAACAAGCAGTTAACCCTTACAATGCAAGAGTAGCCCCACTGCAAGGGTTAGTTTTGTTAATTCCATGAGTTTTTCTATAAGTACATACGGGAAGGAATGGATGTTTGTGGAGAGCTCTGGGACAGGTTTGTACAGGGACATCTAATGCTGTGTTGTAGCAGTGGTACTTGTGATGCCAAAAGAAAGCTGTACTGATAGCAATAAGGGAGGCTGCCGCTGCTGACTTCAGTACTAGTAGACTATTCATGCCTTGCTGCCTCTGTTTTATTGAATTGCTGACACAGGGCAAACATGAAGATTAGAAATGTTAGAATTCCTGAATTGTGTACTTGTTCCTGGTCAGCATAAGAGCCAGGCAACTATCATTTTCAAAAGAAGTAGTCAGCAATATCAGCCTCCATATTCTCTCAAACAGCTTTACTTGAACAATGCAGGGGTACTGGGCAATAAACATTCGTGTTGGAGGGACACAAATAACTAAAGGTTTGAAAACACTCCTTGTACCAGACCATTCTCAACCATATTTCCATTCACATTAATGTGTGTCTATCTCAGAGTAATATGTAAACATCTTCTCAGCTCTTCCCTTAACTGCAGTTGCATTTTTAATGCTGATTCGTGGCTTAGAGCTCGATCACAAGACTGATAAATCATCCTGTAACACCGACTGGTTTTTCCCATTTTCACATCCTCATACTGTTCCAGCAGCTCAACATTGATGATGTTCCCCCTAGACACTCTCTGGATTATGTTGTGATACTCAATGTCATTAAAGACAGAGCCATTTTCAACCCAGAAACTAATATCGTGGGTATAACAGGGAGGGTAAAGTGAAAATTTCTTAAACAGTTTTAACTTCCGTTGCTTGAACTGTTGTAGAAATCGCTCATCATCTGTCCAAAGCAGTCTCCAGTCTTCAATGCCCAAAAGACACATGACCATTAAATCCAGATTAAGAGTTGTTAGAATAAAACTATGATCATTGCTCAGTTCTCCAGGGTTAATGATCCTGATTGTACCAATCATCTTATCCGAATGATCTGGAGACATGTTAATAAAATAATGCACACTAGTCTTTTGATGAAAATGTAAGCCGGTGACATTTAAAGGTTGTTTAGTGCAATCTAGTTCTTCATTTTCTAAAATTGGTTTTGCAATAGAGGACACGGCATTCCCAATGGTTTCCATTACTAGCTGGAGATGACTTGTCTTCTTGTCACTTGGAGAACACAGAAATATGACAAGTTCTTGGTAGATCGGCATCATGCATGGAGAGATTAAACATTTTCTGAAAACTGGTCCACTGAGCACACACAGAGTACCTGGTGTAAGGCTCGATTTTTGAGTTATGTCATTCATAAAAGAGGTCAAGGAAGGTCTTAAATAACTGCTGGTGTTATGTGTACAATTGTTAGCTGAATGGAGATCGTCAGCAATGATATGCTGAGAACAACTCATATGGGTCTCCTGTGTACCATCAGAAGTTCTACATCTAATGAAGTCTTTATCTGTGACATAGAAAACATTTTTACATGGCAAAGGACACTTAAAAACACTTGAGAAACTGGACACGTCACAAATAAGAGGAAATGTATCATCCAACTTGTTCAAAGTGAAGTTCATTTGAAAATGTTCAATAAGACCTTCATACAGCAGACTGACAGGATGGAATCTCCCTCTTCTAATTAAGTCCCTAAGAGAGAAGAAATATCTTTACATAAAAAAACACACACGTTAAAATGCACATTTTTGGTTTAAAAGTTACTTTTTTGATAGTAAAAGGACATGTGACACAAAAAGGGACCTTCTGTGCCCTGTAGGAGTAACTGAGCAGCATTACAGCTGCCCAAATCACTTCCACATTTAAAAGCAGAGCTGGCTGTTACGCTTTAAAACAAGCTCATTGCTATGAATTCATTTAAACCCTTTGATTGCCAGGAGGTATAGGACAAGCCCTTGACAGGTACTATTGGGCCGGACAGAGCCCCTCCAACATTCTACCTTTTGGGCCAGACAGAGCCCCTCCTTCCAGGCAGTCTGAGTCTCTCCTCAGCCCTTCCCTCAGTCAGCCTACTCTGCAGGCAGATCTCCTCCCCTGCATCAGCTCTACAGAGGAGACCTGCAATTCCCTCCAGAAGCCACTGGGTGGCAGCAACCCACTCACAGAGTTTCGCTAACACTACATCTGAGAGGATCCAGCTTCGCTTCTGGGACACAGCTAGCGTTACAAGGGAGAAAACCAAACACTCACCTCACTGGGTCTTAGAGTGGAAACGACTGGGTCCAAGTTTGAAAGCGTGATTGCAAGCCCAAGTGCCACTAACCAAAAGCCTTTGACTAAACTCCATTTGGTGGGTACCCACCCAAGAGGGGCTGTTGGACCACCGCTAAGAAATATATACCATCAACAATTATTTTTCCTCTGCACACGTTTTTTTACGTTTTTTTCTCACTGAACACTGTACCCCGATGTTTTTATAATTTTTTTGTGTGGATCGTTCATATATCGCTATATATTGGATGGTTTTTACACATTGGTTAAATTCCTTTACTGTTCTAATCATTATCTTGTTTTTCACAGTATAATTGAATTATTAATATATTTTTTTCCTTTGTTTTATGATCCCATGTAAAATTTCTTTCGAACTGTTCAGCATGGGGTTTTAGGCCAGATCGCTTAAACCCTAATTTCACTTCATTACCTGGTTGCACCAAGTTTCATACCACTTATACCTTTAGCGCTTTGATATATATTTCTTGACCGCTGAAAGGATTCTCCCATCCTCTTTTAGAGCTGCATTAGGTCTTAATTAATAATACATATTTTTACTTTAGTCTCTTCTCCAGAAGCGCAGATTATCTATTTCACATGAGGAACAATGGTAGCCACCCTCGAGAAGGAAGAACAGTTTCAGAATGAATTCAGAGATGATTTCAGGATCTACACCCGAGTGATACACAAATAAGATACATTCTTGTTACTAGTTAAGGTACTTGAATGCATTTTTAAGATTTAAAGGAGAACTATGGGGTTAGGGCTTTTCCCCATAGTTCTCCTTAGTGTAACGGGAGGACACAAACTAGTGTCCTCCCGTCACCCTAAGCTCAGTATACCGCGAGACGCCACAGCTGAAGCGGATCCCGACAATTATGTCTGGATCCGCCCAGCTGCGTGAGTGACAGCTGGCTCTGTCTATCTAGAGGCAGAGCCAGCTGTACCCGCCCCCTCCCCCGTCCGTCCTGCCAGTCCGCGCTGGAGGATCGGAGCCGTGACAGGATCGAGAAGTGAGTGAACGCTGGTATGTGTTCGCTCACTTCCCGATCTACTGAGCCGACCTGTGACAGTCTCATTGTCACAGGGCGGCTAGAACTATGAGGTGAGTGAAAAGCACTCACCTCATAGTTCTCCTTTAACTCCTGAGTTTAGTGTCACTTTAATGATTCAGTCCATACATGATTACAGTGGAGACAAGCAAGCAGCAGCATGTTAAAAGCATAAAATTCCCTGTATCAAAAAGCGACGTTTCAAGTAATCAAACAGGCTTTTTTTTTACAAGCATGGAGTGGACACTTAAAAATAGAAAGTGTGCTGCTTCTTGTTTGCACTTTAATAGAGAGCTGTATGGACTGATTCATTGGATTTATAAGTCCTTGGTGCAGTTGACTCTGAAATTATTGGAGTCAAATTTTGTGCCATGAGGCTGTCGTTTCGATGCGCAAGGCATCTGATCTATGAGTGGATTGGAGTGTGTATTAAAATAATCACCTTAATGTTTGATTGTCACAGTATCCTTGATCCTGGACAGAAGCTGATGAATCTGTTAGTCTCTCTATTAGACGTAATGCTGTCAGATTATCCAGTGGTAAGCTTCTGGTGAAAATGTGATTCAATGAGCCAGCTACATGGAATGATTTTTCTTGGCTTCTGTGAAGCAAAAAAACAAATCACTGTTACTACATGAGATGCTTGAGAGGAAAGAACAGAAATAACATAAGCAAACAAAGTAACAACAAAAGTGAAAATGCATTCTGGAGGCCTATCTGCCCAGAGTCTCTAGCAAAAACAGACTTATAGAAAACAACAGAGATTTATATTTAAAAAAAAAAAAAACTTGTTGCAGGAAGTGAAGTGTAGAAATAGGTAATATGAGGACAAGAGTTTCACAAGCTACAACAATAATGAAAAAGCTTGCAGCTTGGCCTAAGTGCAGAAGATATGGCCATCTTGAGGGTTCAAACTAAACAGAGTAATGATTAAGACCACTCTTGTTATGCAGATGGCAAGTTCAGGTAGACTGAATCGCAAACCAGGTTATTATATCTGACAACAAGATCAGAAACTAGCTTCTAATATCTGACAGCAGGATCTCAACACAGAGCCTCCAGCTCTGCAGCCATTACATCAGGTTTTTTTCTACTATCTTTGGATTCTTAATTTGTGTTATATTACACACAATGCAAATGAAGGAGCAAGACACCCTTCACTTGGCCTCACAATGGCGCAGCAGAGGACAATGCAGGAAATGTAATAGGGAAATGTTGCTAATGGTCTCCTAGAGGTAGTACGAAGCAGATGGTTCGTATTGCCTGTGAAGGTCCTCAATTAACTGCCTGTTCATAAAATAACAATTAAAATCTTATAAGTCCTTTTGTTTTTCTTGCTTTAAATAAAAAAAAAATGGTAAGTAAGGTCCACTCACTTACCATTGATCACCACTGCTTTAAAGGAAAATTATGACCTGAGGGCAAATAAAAATACTCCTTACCTTTATTATATTAGCATTCTTCCTTTTTTCTGAAGTCACAGCACATCACAGATAAAGTCATCAAAACCCACAGGAAACGGCCACCTCCAGCCCTGCTCCAAGCTCCTTTCCTCTTAGGGGACGTTAACAGTTGATCCAGCCCACCCTCAGCTTTTTTTAATTCAAATTCTCCTTCTGCTGTGGCCGCGCTTTCTCTCATCGTGCATAGCTGTGTTTTGTCAGAGCGTGCATGCTGGCATTTGGGAGCGGGAGGCGGAGTCTCAAATGAAAAGGCAGCAGCAATAGATGGTTAGAAGTGAACTGCTAACTCAGCCTCCCTGCACTTTCAGTGCTCTTTCCCATCTCTCATCAGCAATCTGGATGTCAGCATGACACAGGGCAGGGGGAGAGAGGGGAAAGAGCCCTCTCTCTCTCTCTCTCTCTTCTTCATTTACCACATATGAGCAAGTCCATATATGGTGAATTATCATGTCACTGGGGATCCCTGCTGATCGGATACTTGCCAGTCTGCAGGGATCACCAGTGACATCATTCACCATATATGGACTTGCCCATATGTGGTAAATGATGGAGAGAGGGCTCTCCCTGCCCTGTGTCACGCTGACATCCTAGAATCACTGGGGATCGCTGAATAGAGAGGGGGAAGAGGGCTCTCTCTTCAGCATTTACCACATATGAGCAAGTCCATATATGGTGAATGATGTCACTGGAGATCTCTGCAGACTGGCAAGCATCCGATCAGCAGGGATCCCCAGTAAAAAAATTCACCACATATGGACTTGCTCATATGTGGTAAATGATGAAGAGAGAGGGCTCCTTCCCCCCTCTCTCTCCCTGCCCTGGGTCACGCTGACATCCTAGAAGAGAGAGGGGAAGGAGCCCTCTCTCTCTCTTCTTCATCATCATTTACCACATATGAGCAAGTCCATATATGGTGAACTTTATCACTGGGGATCCCTGCAGACAGCACATGGAGTAGGCAGGGCAGATGAAGGAGAGAAGGAGGGAGGGGGATCCAAGGCTACACCGCAGCGTGTCTGGAAGGCGGGCACAGACGACAGGATGTGAAGGTAAGGAGAGAGCTGCATGGGGAGAGCTGCTGCGCATTTACATATATTTGTGGACGCAGCTCTCAGCGATCACTGTCAGTCACAGTGAGGAAGATCATTGGGGATTGGGGAGGATCCCGACAGTATTGTCGGGATCTCTCCTCATTGCGACGCTTAGCCCCGCGCAGCATGTTAAAGAAGGGTTTACAGGCTTAGGGTGCATTTTGGCTTATAGGAGTAAATTACACTATTTACTCCTTTAGCCTAAGGAATGCAATAATAAAGAAAAAGTAGAACCCCATAGTTCTCCTTTAAGACAATCATAACACATACTGAATGCTGAAAAGTTAAATCCAGGCTCACGATGTACTTTGATTACCTGTATCCTGTGCTCTGGTAACCAAAGTACTGGTCGTAAGTAAAGGGAGTCACAGCACTCAGGATAAAGCCTGCCTTTGCTGCCATAGCCACTATTTGCCAGCTATTATGCCACTCCCTCCTCGGCTCATCAGCAGGGGTGCCACCTTGTCCTTGGCACAAAGCCACGTGAACTTCTCCTTTCTCAGCAAGGACATCCGCGCAGCTATAAAACGAATAACAATAATGTGATGTTAATGTATTTTTGTTTGTACTTAAAGAAAAATTATTACTATAGCTAATAAAACAATTAACCAAGATGTGTCTGCATGAGACGTTTTTAATTTTACACAGTGCTTTGAGAGCCCCTGACCATATGGATCTTATAATGCAGACACCTATTCAGTTTGAAAAGTTGGAGCTCTGGCATGCCCTCATTCAGTGCAAACCTCCACCATTGGTTACAGAGGCTCAGAGGTTGACATTGAGGAACATGGGAGGTGGCGGATAGCGCCAGTGCTTCAGTTTTAGAGGAAAAGGAAGCTTCTGCACAATGAGCACAGTGGCAGACCTAGGGAACAAAGGGCCCCATTGCAAGATTTTTTTTTCGGACCCCCCACACCCCTGCAATTAAATGGTCATTTCTATCAGGAAACCTAAGTTTAGACACTGGTGTAAATAGCCCATTACTATATATCTCTTAGGGCCCTAAACTAATTACCACTGAAACCAGTAATCTCTCAAATAACAGGTACTAACAGGGAGTGCTCTTCACCCATTATACTATACATGAGATTATAAAAGTATAAATATACACTTCATTACAAGGACACTTACTAACCTAAGAAAGAACCTGCAGAGCAAATCCCTGTTTTTCTTCACTCCGGCCTTCCTTCCACAATGTGGAAAGTTAAATATAATGCGGTCATAAAGATGATTCGTTAAAAAAGCATAATCCTTTAGCCTTGTAGCATCCACTTCAAAGTAGACCAGAGCTCCTGTTGTAGTAAGAAGGAAGAAAAAGTCATATCTTGTAAAACAAGGGGGGAGAAGAGCTGCTTTCATATTCTTTCTAAGGGCTTGACGTCCCTGACTTTAGTGTCAAGAGCAAGAACTGCCACCCCCACCGTGCAGTGACAGCAACTTTAATTACCACTGAGCTGCACAGAAGTCAAGCTCTTACTAATGAACTGAAACTAGAATCACAGGGGCACAAAAAAGAGATTTTGTTTCTGGCAAACAAAGGTCATGTCAGGCATCTTCTGTTATTTTGCTGAAGCAGATTCGGTGCATGGTTACCACTCTTGCTGGGGTCCTGAGCTTAAAAACCATGATAGACACTGTCTTTGTGGAGTTTATGTGTTGCCCATTTATCTGCATGGCTTTACTTTGAGTGTTCTGCTTTCCATTTAACCTACAGAGGTGGGTTAATTGACTTCCACACAAAACAGTACCTAAGGTGTACTTGCTTCTGTCAGTTTGGTAGAGAAATGATGTGAATGTGTTCTCAGTAAAGCACTGTAGAAACTGCCAGAGCTACATAAGTGTAAACAATGAACACATTAATTGTAAGTCGATCCAATTTGAGACTTGTTCTGAATTAATTTACAAATTACCAAGCCACCCATCACAGTGATAAACTACTAGAGGAACCCAGGAGGCAGAATAGGGAAAGGAAGACCTTCAACCCCGGGTTGTGTCATCTGTCTGGATGCAGAGTGCTAATAGAAGAACTGTTCTGGGGGAAGGACTCATGAAAATATGCTCCGCCTATCTGTACCACCTACAACATGATGTAAGGGTATTGGAAATGGGAACATGCTGATGGTGTTCAATTTCACAAGGACAACTACACACAGTGACCACAGACATTTCTCAGCTGCTCTGCATGGGCTGTCAAAAGAGGAACTTATAAGTGACACCAAATATAAAATCTTGGCAATCACATGTAATAACAACGTTTCACAACAAGAATGAGCATAAGACATATAAACATACGTTTAGTAGGGACTTCAATAAATCATTTTTATGGCTAGGGATACTGTAGGTTAGAGGTCAGAGAGTTTTTTTCTGCATGACAAGCCAAAGCCAGTGCTAAAAGCTGTCATGGCAGGGTCTCCCAGCAATAACAAAAATGACTGGGGTAATACTGGTAAAAGTTAAAGCATCTATTGGGTTACCATTTTTTCTGAGTTGCTCCACATTGGCAGATGAGAGAGGCTGTTTGGCTATAGCATCTTCTGTCTCATAACAGGTGGCAACAATGAGATCTTTCCCTTGATTGAAGCTAGAGAGGGATGCAGAATAAGTGAAGTTCCCTTCACCCACTAACAAGATATATGGCATCTTCCTGCTTGTATCCTAAGGGAAAAAAAGAACATTTCATAGATGTTATAAGGACAAGGTCAACTGGGCACCGGATTATACCACTGAAGGTGAGACGTAAACACCAGAGAAGGCCACAGCTGAGGTAAGTAAACATCTAGGATGGGGATCTCAACAGTAGGTTAAATTAGGTTAGCAGGCTATGTAGTGTGTGTTTTGCTGGTAACTGCACCAAAGGATTGCCAGAGCACTATGGGGTTTCTCAAGAGTAGAGATGGCTAACTAATCGATTTTGAAAATAATCGTTAGCTGCAGCTCTACAGTACAGCAGTAGCTACCTGTCCTGAGGCTTGCTTTGCCTGAATGAAACCTCAGACTGAAAGGCCTAATAAGCAACAAGTGTCTCCTCTGACGTGTTTGTTCACTTGTACGTGTACATTTCAGCTAGGACTTTTGAGCACTGTAAATGGTCTTTCTACACCAGGTGGAAGGAATAGCTTCCAGTCGCTGGTATCAGCGCAGGGAATAGTGCCCCATTGTTTGTGTCAGTGGGAGGAGATTGCCCCATTACTGGTGTCAGTGAGAGGAATAGTGCCCTATCGTAGGTGTCAGTGGGGTAAATAGTGCCCCATAACTGGTGTCAGTGAGAGGAATAGTGCCCCATTACTGGTGCTAGTTAGTGATGGGCTCGGGCGTGTTCGCAGCTCCACGTGCTGAGACCGCCAGGAAGCTGACAGCGCGCAGCGCCAATCACAGGCACAGAGACATTTCCCGATCTCTGCAGCTGCGGACCAGGATAATGACTCCGTACCTGTGATTGGCGATGCGGTGCTATCAGCTTCCTGGCGGGCTCGGCACGTGGAGCTGCGAACACGCCCGAGCCCATCACTAGTGTCAGTGAGAGGAATAGTGCCCCATTAATGGTGACAGTGGGATGAATAGTGCCCCATTACTGGTGTCCCTGGGAGGAATAGTGCCCCATTACTGGCGTCAGTGAGAGGAATTGTGCCCCATTACTTGTGTCCCTGGGAGGAATAGTGCCCCATTACTGGCGTCAGTGAGAGGAATTGTGCCCCATTACTTGTGTCAGTGGACGGAATAGTGGCCCATTACCGGTATTAGTGGGAAGAATGGTGCCCCGTTACTGGTGTCAGTGTGAGGAATAGTGCCCCATTACTGGTAATAGTGGGAGGAATGGTGCCCCATTATTGGTGTCAGTGGAAGGGATAGTGGGCCATCATTATTGTAATGGGGCACTATTCCTCCAGTAACTGGTGTCAGTGGGAGGAATAATGCCCCATCGTTGGTATAAGTGGGAGGAATAATGCCCTAAGGGCAAGTTCAAAGGCCAGCTGGCTGACATGACTGTCATACCCTCTTCCTCCCCAAACACACACACACTGTCCAGTGTTACACATTTAATTAGGGGGAAGCATGTTTCATATAACAGCAGCTGTGTGTTGGACTTCGGTGGGTAAAGCAGTGTCATCAGAGTCTCCTTCCCTCACCTGCAGGCTGCAGCCAGGGAAGTGCCTTCCCCCCCTCACTACATCCGAACTTTTCCCGGTGCCCCCTCACGTGCCCCCCAGTGGCTCCACTACCTTCTCCCGTTCACAGTCACTGACATCCACATGACACTTTCCGGGCGGCGCACATTACTGACGTCAGACTGGAGCCTGTAACTAAGCAACGATAATGATGCTTTGCCTCTCGGTGGTGAATTGAAGAACTCTGGAGGCGTCAGGTGTGTGTTTATTTACACGATGCAGAGTATATAAGATTCATCAGATACATGATTACTGAGTGTGATGGAGTACACATCCTCAATGTAACTGATGAACGGAGGGGCTGGTGAGCCGTATACTGTGGGAGTTTTACTGATGATCACCTGTACTATCAAAATCTGTATCACCTTCACACTTCCATCTCAAGCATGTGTCTGTCATCTTATATTACCGCTCCCATTCTCTGAGTGCATTCATTGTAGTGTGCTCTGGTGTTCTGACCAGGTAAAGAGACCCTGACACTAGAACATCCATTTCAGCAACACTCTTCCTATAAGATTATATGTGCATTTCATGTGTTCTGTGCATGTTATTTGCATGTAAAGTCTCCCTTCATCCCGTTAGCATGGATGGATGAATCTCCCCTGCCAGCTATTGTAATCTGTCAGCCCATACCCACAACTGTCAGAATACACAAACAGTGGCTGCAATCAGGGCCATCACTATAATGAGGCAGCCTGAGGCTGTTGTCGAGTCACGTAGGGGGGGCAAAGCAGCACAATGTTTGCAGTGTGCTTGCCGTCCCTTTCCGGCCAGGATGCCCCAGGTTGCTAAGTGGCAAGTGGGGAAATGGGTAAATGTCACATCTCCTTGCCCGGCTCTGGAGCCTGGAATGATCTGGAAATCGTCCTGCTCAGCTTCTGGCAAACAGTTGGCGGCAAAAAGGCTAGGGACAACCCTGGCTGCAGCTAATTGTCACTGTTCGGCTGTCTAGTTTCCTACACTCCTCCGGCTTCATTGACAATCAATTTGTCTCCAATTTTTAAATTGAAGAATGCCAATGGGGTCATACACTACTCAAATTTCGGCCGAGTCAGCAGGACTTTCGTATGGCCAGCTTTATGTAATCATCCAAAAGCCCCGAGACTGCTGCTGGGCACCAGTATCTTGGATGTGATTATAGCAGTCCCAGCAGACTCATACATTTAAAGTAAACTATATGTAGGAAGGTGAGGTGAGAGGCAGAGGAGCTGGACCAGCACAGAAATGTATTAGACACTCCCAGAAGAAGAGAGGGCTATGGTGTGCAAAGAGGGAGGGGGCTGCACTAGGGAATTAACCATTCTAGAGTAGTCACATTTTCTATCAAGCTAAAAGGTACATTGCAAGTCAATGAAAAATAGTTTATGGAAAAGAAACAAAGTAAGCATTTCAAATACTTGCTATACCTGCAGTTCTTTCAAATTAGTTATACGGTTTCTATAAACTGCAATGCAAGCCAAAAAAATGTATTTTGTTTTCCATAGTGCTATGCTAAAATGGTTAGAACCATGAGGATGTTATTGCGGTCTGTGTTCCTATTGGGGAGATTTCACTTCCTGTGAGAGACAACAGACGCATAGTGTATCCCTGTGACTTCCAACAAAATTATAAACAATGTGGTGTCTGTAAAAACAAGCAAATATAATACTTACTTGTCCAGCTGTCTGTACCACCAATCGTTGCTCTATACCACTGCCTGAAGAATGCCTGGCCCCCTCTGTGTGCCGTGTTTCCTCCTTCCAGCGACATTAAAGCTCAGTTCCAGTGAGATAAATTAGGGTCATTTACTAATGGAGTACGTTCACATTCAAAGTTCATTTTCACTTACCTTAGTGTATGAGAGGAAACAGTGACTGGATGATGGAAGTCAGCACAACTTCACATCATTCACTAAGCTAAGTGAATTTCATTGCAAAGTGAATTATTATATACAGTAGCTTAGTGAAGCTTAGTGAAGCAGGTTAAACGATGAGGTGAGTGAAAATCACTCATCTTCATAGTTCGAGCCGACGTGCGACAATGAAACTGTCACAGGTCGGCTCAATAGATCGGGAAGTGATATACCGTCGCTCGCTCACTTCTCGATCCTGTCCCTGCAGAGAGCCGTGACTGTCACTCTGCAGGGATTCCCCCCCTCCCCTGTCCGATCCTCCAGCGCTGACTGGCAGAGCGGATGGGGGAGGGGGCGGGTACAGCTGGCTCTGCCTCTAGATTGGCAGAGCCAGTTGTCACTCACGCAGCTGGGTGGATCCAGACAGTAATGTCGGGATCCGTCCCGGCTGCGGCGTCTCAGTATACTGTGAGCTGTAGCTCGCGGTATACTGAGCTTTGGGTCACGGGAGGACGCTAGTTTATGTCCTCCTGTTACCCTTAGGAGAACTATGGGGAAAAGCCCCGACCCCATAGTTCTCTTTTAAGCATTGCTGACTTTAATCACTCAATCATGTGCAAGCAAAAATCCTGGGGTTTTTTTAGTCCTCCTTGCACATGATTGGAAATTATTTGCAAAGTGAATTTCCACTTCATTTTATGTCGTTCATCAGGGTCAGTGTGCATGGTCCCAATGGGGTGCGCATGGCACTAATGCATTTCCTATCCTCGTCAGTGCCATCTCGCCGTGCTAGTGCCATGCAAGTGACACAATGCATAATGCCAGTCAGAACTTTTATAAATGTGTTTGTGGGCCAACATTACCCAGTGCGCCTGCAGGGCAGATTGCCTCTGTGACTTTGCAGTCAACAGCTGATTAAATTGCTAGAAAATTGCCATGTGTTCAGCCAGTATAAGGAGGAGGCTTATAAACGGAGCTTATAAACTCCATTGTACCTGATTCATTTACAACCTGTAAGCCATGCAGGGCCAACGCTGCTACTAGGCAGACTAGGCAGCCGCCTAGGGCGCAACTTCGACCAGCAGCTTCCTGATACCGCTAGGTTATCCCAAGACATGTGAGTGGTCTTCATAAAGATGGCAGAGGAGGGAGGACAGTTTTGATAACGTGAGCTTTTCCCTCTAGTGTTCAGAGCCCCTCCCTCGTAGGGTTGCCACCTGTCCAGGATTCACCCGGACAGTTCGGGTTTTGAATGCTCTGTTCGGGTTTCATGGCAGCAGAAAACCGGACACAAGATGTCAGACAGACAGGGGCAACCAAAATTAAGATAGGGGCTACTGGCCCCCCACTGAAAATAGTCTCACCTGTAATATTTGCATATGAATGGGTGGCGCTATTTAGATATGAATAAGCCATTTTCCCCAAAAATTGTCTGCGCGTCTCTAAAGTGTTCGGGTTTCGCTTGAAGAAAAGGTGGCAACCCTACTCCCTCGTGACCTCCGCCAGGGACTGTCCTCTGTTAAAGCCCGCAAATGAGCCATGGGGGGGGTGGCTGGCTCAGTACTGTACCCTTTACAGGCTGTCCGGGTGTCACAGTGAGAGGCGTGTGATGGCTCTGAGTCCAACTACAGGAGAACGCTGAGCCTGCTGTGTGTGTGCTATGAAGGCCCGCTCACCCCTGTGTGGCCTGTATGTAAGAGTCTCTAATATTTCCTGTATATACTGTATGGTTCTGTGTGCTGTGGGAGGACTGTGGACATCATGGAGGGGACATGAACCCTATGTGCTGGGGACACTGTAGGATATTCACTTGGGTTTTTATATTATGTAGGATATTCACTTGAGGCCTATGTTAATGGGATTGATAAGATGTTTGGTAGCACCAGCAGGGCCTTGTATTTGTGATTACATATAAACAATGCAATTGGTGTCAGACAATAAGGCAAGTGATAGCTGAAAGCATTTCAATGAAGATGCAATTGTTCCAGTGTAGATGGGAATTCAAGGACCTGTTTGGTAACAACAAGATCAAAGTTTTTTTTCTGGTCAACCAATCAGCTTCTTCCACATTTTGGTGAATGAGGAAAATGGGTATATCAAGGAGAGACTGAAATGGGAGAAGGGAAGAAAGGAGAGGGGAGTTCAGAGTCATGAAGAGAGGCACAAAGGTGCATATATAGATTGGAGATATATGCTGGGTCGTTAGAGTGGGTCCTCATGGAACCTTTATCATCTGAGGTCTAGATATTTTCATATATATATGAAAATATATGCAGAGTCATGAAGAGAGGCACAAAGGTGCATATATAGATTGGAGATATATGCTGGGTAGATAGAGTGGGTCCTCATGGAACCTTTATCACCTGAGGTCTAGATATTTTACTCTGTATTACTCTGTTGGACTGTTCCTGTTCATCCGTTTCTTCGATCCAATTAAACGCTACTCTCTGGAAAAGTACTGAGGTTGCCTGGATTTTCACAACGCAGATAAATATAAATACATATAGTTGGGTAGATATATATTTATACTTCCCGACATATAGTACTACACTACAGACACAATGGAGGGGAAATGAACCCTGTGTGCTATGGAAGGGCTGGGAAAACTGTGGAAGGGGCATGGACCTTGTGTGCTATGGAAGGGCCGGGGACAGCATGGAGGGGACATGGACCTTGCGTGCTATGGAAGGGCTGGGGAAAGCTTGGAGGGGGCTTGGACCTTGTGTGCTATGGAAGGGCTGGGAACAGCATGTAGGGGGCATGGACCTTGTGTGCTATGGAAGGGCTGGCCAATCCACTGAGGCAGGATGGAGCTAGCCTGCCCACTGGGGTGATCTCTTTACAGAACTTGCAGCCAGCCTTACCGGCTTTGCCAAATGTCAGCCACCTCCCCATGGACTGGTAAAGGGATCAACATTTTCTTTAAGCTATTAGGCATTGAAAACAGATTACATGAAACTGAATACGCCACAACAATTGTCTACCATCAGTTTTGCACATTGCTGGGGATTTGATTGAAAATCAATCTAATATGCTTTTCAGTTCAATTGTGATGATTTAAGAAATATTGCAAAGCATTGGTGGCAGGTGCTGTGGATTGTTTAATTCCATGCCATTGTTTTCTTTACAAACTGGAGCATACAAAATGAGCACCACATTTCTAAATAGATGGGCATCCTTATTGCTGGGGAGATGGAGAAGCAGGCTATATGTCTGTGAATTGAGACTGCAAGTGATATAAAATATCTGATTTGTTTAGCGCCATTGTTTAGGTACAATCAACACTTCCAGTTTAGTGAGTACACATAAGTAATCACCTTATATATTTATTATTTTATTAAAACAGAATGGCTGATTATAATTCTGATCTAAAAGCTGATGGACATGGTGAGGTATGGGTGGACTCTGAGCCTGGTGCGAAGCTGAAGCAATATGGCTGGAGGTGCACAACTAAGGAGGATTCCTACTCCAACAAGACATTACTTGGAAACTGGAACCAGGAGCATTATGACCTTCGCAAACTTGAAGAAAGGAAGCCATTACCTTCTCAGGTACTTATGAAGTCCTATAGTATAGAAGCCCACCAGCGCCAGAGAATTCATTATTAACCGAGAAAGCTTTGACACACCGCAACCACTGGAGGCAGCCCCGCTCCAGTTAGGGAGACCCAGAAAACAACTGCAGAAAACAAAGAACAACAGGACACCCTGTTCTTTGTTTTCTACTAATGTGGTAGTACTGAAATCAAATTTGTACTGAGACCAAGGTTCAGTACCTTGGTATCATTAGCCAGTAAATGTAACCATTACTAGAATGGGGCTCCCCTTAGAAGAAATTGTTACATTTATTTGCTAATTCCCTTTCCCTTTTAGTTCTCTAGAATTCTTGCATTGTATCTCTTGTTACAGAGATATATTTATTTGCTATAATTCTCAGATCCAGTTACCTTATAATATTTAAGAGCATTATAATATTGGACCAGACCAAGAATAAACCAAGACCAAACTGGACTAAGACCAGACCGATACCAGACTAAAACAAGAACAGACTAAGATCAGAACAGACCAAGAACAGACTAACACCAAACCAGACCAGAACAAACTAACACCAAACCAGACCAGAACAGACTAACACCAAACCAGACCAGAACAGACTAACACCAAACCAGAACAGACTAACACCAAACCAGACCAGAACAGACTAACACCAAACCAGACCAGACCAAGACTACTCCAGACCAAGACTACCCCAGACCAAGACTATTCTCACAACATTTTGTTTATATAACTAGTCCTGTAAGTGTGTATGCCGAGCCTTACTCGATAAGAATGAAAAGTTCCTCTGTGTTACAATATTTGAAAGATGGTCATTATAAGAACAGATAACATTACGAGCTGATAAAACATTGATTTTCCTGTTACAGTATGCCCACTATTATAAAACCTCTTATTCTGCTGACTACACCAGGAACGGGGGATCAGCTGTGAGACAAGGTGAGATGACAGAACACAATCAGTTGTGTTCAACAATTCATCACAATTTAAACTTTTCTGTAATACATTTAGCTGCAAAGTAAGATTGTAATTAACAAATATTCATGTAAGCTCCCACGAGGAGGGCCCTCCTAAACCTATTGTACTGAAATTGTATTGTATTGTAACTGTACCATCTCCCCCATTTTGTAAAGCACTGCGCAAACAGCTGGCGGTCTATTAATCCTGTATTATAATCATTTGTTTCCTAGCCTTTGTAGAATGTGTGCAGTAATTTATTAAATGATGAAACCTGACTTTTAAAATATAGTGTATGAGGGTGACATAAACTAAATTTGTTAGTGCCTTCCCATTTTATCTTCCCTAAAGTAAATCTGTCATAAGACAAACATAGGGTCTGCCATCACTGACCACCTCCTGAAAATGCTAATTGCTTGGCTGTTCTGCTGTCCATCTTGCTTGCATAATTTCAGAGTCACTGACCCTCTTTAAGTATGGAGATCTGCAAAGCCAGGGAATAGTCTTGTTCTGGACTGGAGTGTGTATGTGTGTGTGTGAGATTGTGTCTGTGGTTGTGGGGTTTTAAAGGGCCCATTCACACTAGTACAGTGCGATTAACGCACTGTACTTTGCAATCGCACCTACCATGCGTTTTGGTGTGAGAAGTGCATTGCATTGCCATTCATTTGAATGGCACCCCAAATGCACCTCCCACCCACATTTCTATTCCCCGCATTGGAACGCGCAGTACCGCGCGTTCCATTGCAGCGCAACTTGGGTCACAACCTAATGACCAAGGACAAATGTGGGTCCTGAGGTTACACAGGTTGAGAACCACTGTTTTAAAGGGTCAGTCCACCTAAAATTTATATTTAATTTTTTGATAGATGATGGAAAATGAAACCATTGGACAGTTTCTTATATCTCAAGGGGACATTATTAGGGAAATCTATGCGCTTCACTTGCTGGGTTTTCACATGTGCTGTGGCCCTTAAGTGCAGGAGATGAGTTCTGAGGATATGACAGTGGGCAGTATGTTCAGTAGAGGAGTGTGGAGGGTATGACAGAGGGCATATTTGCAGGAGAGGAGTGTGGAGGGCATGTGCATGTAGGCAGTAGATGTCTAGTTCAGCTGGCACTGCTCCTGATGAGTAGTACATTTGCTCTGTTGTGCAGCAGAGTGGTTAGCACGGTGACAATCGATGGATCACTCCCCACAATCCCTGATTACCAGTCAGAAGTAAACAGCAAACATATGATCACTGATTACGTCTGGCACTAGGGGAACCTTGCACTGGATTGACTTGTCTTCTGCACCGGACTCTAAGTGGCCATATTGGGATAGTCTGTCACTGATTGGGTGGTCATCTTTGACACAGAGGGGTTATACAGGTATATAGCCTTTGCTGATTAATTTCAGGGGCCCTACAGTGTGGGAAGTGCAAAAACAGGGACAGACACCTGTCTGCAAATGTTTCTTGGGAAGAACCAGGGAGAAGCTCAGTAGCAAAATGAAACTCTGATTTGGCATTATACTCAATCATTGAAGGGGTTCTTTACAGCGGACATTCAAATCTGACTTAATTACCGTATATTATTAAGAATTTGTTCTGTGTCTACATGAATAAACTGTGAAGATGTGTTTTTCTCTTTCAGTTTTTAAGAGAGTGCCCCATGTGTTTCCAGCACATCAACCTGAACTGGAAACACCAAAATACAGAACTCTTCAAAAATCTTGTTACACTATTGACTATGGCAGCCCTATCACCACTTCTGATCAACATGCTATACAAAATAACCCTACAACCGTGTTTCCTTATCAATAAATTCATATATGAGTATTAAGAATTATTGTAGAATGTTTTTAAATATTTGAAACACAAAGCATGTTTATTAATTATTGTTGTGCTTTTTCATTAGACTGTACATTGTACCATGATGGTGCACAGTGCAGTTATCCATAGGAACCATCCAGGTTTCAACTAAGCAGTACGCAAACTCTTTAATTAGAGCACAAAAACTGTTAAAAGAGGCAATGTGGAATGTAAGTGAACACCAAAAATATCTGACATAGGTCAAAGAACAAAACAGGTCAATAGCAATACTGATACCCGTGTAAAAAAGTTAAAAATAACAGTCTGGATAAGGTTAGTCCATTCCAAGTGCCTTAGACTTGATATGTCAGTTTTATTATGTCTTATAATAAACTGTTCCTTTAATATACACTATGTACAAATTTTCCTGTACGCAAGAGACTATAAGATCTGTTTATCAAGGTTTTCAGCCAAGATACACACACGTTTCACCCAAGAATCAAACATTTTCTAATCAAATCGTATGTGGAAAATGCATGAATGTTGGGTGAAAGTTGGAAAATGTAAACTTTAATAAATAGGCCCCTATGCATTTATTTTATATTGGTTATTGCATGATCTACAGTGTATGGTTCTACATATGATCATGGCTTCAAATAGTTAGTCAGCCGCTGTAACCAATGGCATTGGAGGAGGAGGAGGGGCGTGGCTTTAAATACAGTGCTACAGGAGCTGCCAGTCTATCAGGATGTAGTGTGGCCAGGAGTGCACACATGGCTCCAGGAGACCAATAATGGGAACAGAGCTACCATATTGATGGCAATGGAGGAGAGGGATGATATTACGGCTGAATATAAATAACATGCAGGCTGCAAACCAAAAGCACACAGCAAGCAATGGAGGAACTGAGGTATGCTGCTATAGAAGATTTTTTAATATGGAGGGTTTATTACACTTTAATCAACCTTTACTCATTTTAAACACAACACAAGGCAATCATCACAAGTACACTTGAAGATGCTTCTTCTTGCTTTTATTTGTATTAGTATTTTGATTTGGTCACGGGACAGCACAAATAAATACATGTAGCAGTGTAGTACGCGCGCACTCTCTCTGGCAGGGTGGAAAGGTATCTTGTTTGTCTGGAACAGGTGAGAGACTCTACTTCTTGAGGGCAGCTCCAATAGCTGCCTTGTCTTCACGAGTGATTGGGATAGAGCGTTCAGGGACATCTGCCATTTTCCTGGGTCCAGATACTGTCAGCACTCCATCTGGAGACAAGGATGAAGTGATGCAAAGGGGATCAACGTCCACTGGGATTTTATATCTTCTCTGGAAGTCTCTGGAAACATAGCCATGCTCATCCTGGGAATAAATATCAGCAATTAGGTAAAGTGTGGAATGCATTTTCTAAAAATTACCTTGCATTGATCACATTTTGTAACCATATACATTTGATTTGTTTTACTGCAGATAGTTTCATAATTACTCTGTAAAAAAACACATGTTTATCAAGTTCAACCAAAAAGTAAATCATTGTGTCCCCTGTATTCCCCTAATAATAATTGTTCTTTCCCCTGTATCCTGCCACCGGAACATACATTGGTCTTTCCCCTGTATCCCGCCACCGGAACATACATTGGTCTTTCCCCTGTATCCCGCCACCGGAACATACATTGGTCTTTCCCCTGTATCCCGCCACCGGAACATACATTGGTCTTTCCCCTGTATCCCGCCACCGGAACATACATTATTATTTCTTTCCCCTTTATCACTTTCCCCACACACTCATTTACCTTTTTCTCGTACCCCATCCCAAGAGTTATTTACGACAGCAGTGAGATAGCCCTTCTAGTACACAGTGCTATCCCTCCTATATCCTGTATATTATAACTGAGAGGTTTTTGCACACATTTAGCTTTACATCCTCCGTGAGTTTACTCCCATCTTTCTAAAGGTTGTTAGTGTAGATCACACCATACATTAACATGCAGAGGGCTAGTGGAAGATGGCATCATGTCATATGCAGGTAAACAGAGTTATGAATATGGGACTTTGGAAATTAAGAAAAGAAGTGACAATGTAACACTATGTTTCCTCATACAGCCATCTTTGGCGTGATGTCCCTCTACTATTGGAGCTTGTTGCAGCATGCTAAAATATTAGTTATGTATAAACAAATATGTTCCATATTTGTGGCGTCCATTTGGAATCATAGCATACAGCTGTGTGACTCTGGTGAAGACATAATGTTACACTGTCACCCGCATGTTGCTGAAGCCTTACACAAAATAGGTCTCCGATGTTCCTTAAGGGCCTGTTCACAGCAGACACAGTGCGTTCCGGCCCGATTCAGGCCGGAATGCACTGAATCGCATTACGGCCGGAGGGCGTGGCTACAGTGCCATTCACTTCAATGTTCCACGCCCCCTCCCGCCCCACAACAAAGTGAGCCAGCCGCAATTCGATCCAGTGCGTTCCGGCCAGAATCGGTGTCTGGTGTGAACGGGCTCTAAAAATTACAGCTGGCTCCTCATTGTTTAGGTTTCCTCTAGTTGTTATTAATGGAACTAGCTCTAAAAATCCTGCTGGCTTTGGATTGGACAGACTGGCTTTTAAATTCCATAATAATTTGTCCACCCCTGCTTTACACTAAAATAGTATAAAACACTATGCATGACTAACCACATTTATACTTAAAAAGACACAAATGGGCAAAGTAACAGGGTCTGAGGAAGTCGCCACCCACCCAGTTATATTCACCTCTTCAGTATCTATTAAAAACACGTCACCCCTGCACTGTGCCCTCCCAGAATACAATCAACCAGAAAGTAGAAATGATGGTGATGGGTAATCCTTGCCCAAGGGCCCAGTAATAACGTTTAAACTTTTGGGACACTAATTGTGGCAATGTGTGCTCCAATAAATTTTATAGCTGTGCAATTTACCTGACGCTCCTCGTGCTTTCCATGGATTTCAACGTAGTCTCCTGTCACTTTCACTTTTAGCTCTTCAGGGGAGAAATGTTTCACATCAAGGTTAACAGAGAACTTATCCTTCTCTAGTCTCATCTAGGGGAGTAAAAGCACACTTTAATTAGCTTTAACCAGCCTGTTTATATTTAAGGTCAGATCACAAATACATTCTTACTGTATGTGCTAAATATATTTGTATCCACATTTACATTACAGCATGAAAGAAGTCTGAACAACCTAATCTGAAATACAAACCCAAGATCATTTTTTTCCATGAGTTAAGAGCGGTACATTTTTATGTTGGGCTAAAGTCTGCTGCACAGTAACTTTATCATTATACTGTAATTATACCATTTCAATTTATCATTTTGCTTTATAATTAAACTTTGCTGCTCCTTAATAGTAAATATATAAGTGCTTATTCCTCAAGTCTTGCTACTCCCTATCTTGTAGGCAGGGCCCGACCATCATTTGCTTTGTGATTTGTTAAAATATGTATGTCCATCTTGTGTGTAAACTGCTGCAACATTTTTGGATGTTATATAAAGAGTAATAATTCTTCACTCCACATTAAGTTAAACAGAATATACAGTGGTTTTGTATAAATGATCATTAGTGGACAGGACTAAAAAGGAAAAATGTAAAAAGTATTTTTCTTTTGTTTAGGTAAATACTTCATAATGGATAATAATATTTAGCATTCTTAATTTAGCCAGCAGGTGCAGCTATAGGCTTCTTTTTATGTTTTCGTTTGATCCTTTATTGTGAAAAGTCCACTGTTTACACAATTCAACAGCCTAAAGTGACATTAAAGTCTCTTTTTTTCTCCCCCTCCTATGCTGGTGTGAGGACTTACCTTAAATGATGCCTCTTTTTCCGATCATCTTCTTTCCAGTTGTTTTCAGGAGTCCCTCCAATGCTGGTGCCTGTCTCTGATCCAGCTCTGACTGCTGTGTCTTCCTGTCCCACGGAGTCTTTGCGGGAGCAAGCTGCTGGGCTGCCTGCATTGACTTACCCTGTGTCTCTCCTCTTCTCTCGGCCGAAGATCTGTACTGCGCATGCGCCTGCCCCATGATCCTTCGCAGCCACTCAAGAATCTTCAGATCTATAGACGGGAGCGCGTGGTGGAGACACAAGTAGGTTTAAAACTATTTGCTAACTTTTATTTTAATGTTTTTGCATATATCTACTGCTTACTAGCAGTAGATTCATGCAAAAAAACGCAAGGGTTTAATTATCCTTTAAGCTTAAATTTACAAAAGCAAGTGAATAACTCTTTGCAGTGTCACAATACTTACTGGATGGCTCCATTTTATAGTTTAAATTGAAGACCAAAATCCATACCTTCCAACTTTCTGAGATGAGGAAGAGGAACACCTTCCAGCACAATGTATATAGAAAATGAGCACACCCCTGCTGCACCCCTAGTTATGTGGACAATTAATAATTTATATGCCAAAAATGATTGGTTAATCCCAGAATTGTCTTTTTTTCATCATTATGTTTCATTTATACTGGCTTTTCAAATTGGCAAACAAGATAATCAAGAGATAAGATAAAGATTTGAATGCAGAATAACACTTTTGGTATTTAAATAGAACCTTTTCATAGAAATCTGTACATCAGAGCAAAAAGAAGGACAACTGAGGAGGAAGATGGGACAGAGGGATTTAGTTCCAAATGAAGGACAGTCCCTCTAACCAGGGATAGTTGGGAGGTATGCAAAATCCCAAAACTAAATTTTCCATACTGTTGCTGTAAACGTTGGTGTGAAATGACCCTGGGCTTTGAAACGTCTTTAATCATGTAGAATATTCCTTTATTTTGCCCTTTCAGTGATCAGTAGATGTATACATGGCATTGTTATAGAGAGGGTATTGTACTGGAGTTATGAAAGCCCATAGTTTTCCTGCTTGTACATCAGCAATGTCATGACTAAGTGAATTGCTGTCTTTGTATGACAATGATTATATTGGAAAAGAACAAGAATTCTCTGTTATGCGGTAACTGAATAGGAGCGATTAATTACATAACCACACTGATAACTTTGAATAGGCCAACATCTGAACATCACATTGAACTACAGGTTTCCTTTTAGGCCATCATATACAGTTAGAGATGACCACACAACACAAGCTTTTACAATATATACTGCATATGGAGAAAAAGGGGTATCTTAGCAGACTATGGTAAAATACCATTGGTGTAATTAGAAAGCTGGGACCAGCATTTGATGTTTGGCTACAATATTCTGTGAGAACAGAAGCCACAGACAGCCAGGCAATTCTTATTCTTCGAGGGAAATCATCAATAACAGTTTGTGTATTTCTTTCAGCACAGGTTTATTTTAACCCCTTGTCGCATCATTTACAGGGTTATTCACAAAAGGGTGAAGAGTTTGCAAAAGGCAGGAGAAGTGAACAATCTAGGACAACATAGCTGATTTGGAAAAATTCTCCAATTCAGCTCACTTTCCAGTTCAGCTATGTTTTCCTGGATTGTTCACTTCTCCTGCCATCTCCAAACTCTTTACCCTTTTGTGAATAACCCTGTTAGTGTAATAATGATTACATGCTGTACTTTAGCCGTTATCATTTGAACAGACTGCCCATAATATCTATATCAAAAGAGCTTTAAAGTGTGTGTATAGCCAAAAGTTTTCTTTTTGGTCTTAAAACCCTTACTGTTTATGTTTAGTTGTCTGTATCCCATTCCCCTTCATTTCCTGACCCAGAGGCACAACAGCAAGTAAGAGGAAATGTCTACAAAGTGTGAGATATTCCCCTTTTAGAGAATTTTAATGGCAACAGGTGCCCCATGGGAAGATTTGACCCTCACCTCTTTTGGTTTTTATGACAACTGTTACTGTCTCGCTGCCAATGGTCATCAGTGCCACCCATCAGAAGATCTAACCCCTCGCCATTCTTTCAAAAATGTGTTTGGTTTTGGCTAAACAAACCCTTTCATTTGACAGTTAGTCCACCCAAGATTACAATGTTAGTTTTGTTTGGGTGATGGTAAGTTAATAAATATTACACACAGCCTTTTTTTATACACCTTATAGTTCTCAGCATCTAGGTTGCCAAATTTGCCTACCTGCCTCATCCCTTTCAGACTCTGTTGTTTAACATGAACATATGAACAATGCCAGAGGGGTGAGACTCTATGTTGGAGACAGCAGCTGGTAGATCACTGCTCGGAACCCAGGCAAGTATAAGAAGCCACGCAGTGTTTCAGATCCTGTCCTCCCATAACGTAAACCCCAGTTTTAAATAGTCCTTTTAATGTTTAAACTATGTGCCATTGATGGATACTGAAAGCTTTAAGTTAAGGTCAAATTACAAACAACAGCAAGTATATGCGAATGCCAATTTATCAGCAGTGCTCAAAAGGTAGGTTCAGCCTACATACAAAATAAGGACTTCTCATGGTGCATTTCAGTTCCTATCAAGCAATATATATAACACAAATGCAGATGTGGGCTTTTACTTGCTACTATACTGTCACCATATACTAATAATCTGTAATTAAAATGATCAGTCACACCTAAAATATATTTATTTTTTTAATTTTAGGGTAGATGCTGGGGAGTTCAGTCACTCCCTGTTCTCTTGTATCTCTCGAATTTTTGAGATCTCTCTTCTGGAATTCCTGATACCATCATTCCCCATAAGTCATTTTGTTTCAGGGGTCAGGACTCAAGAGAAGAGGTGAGGTAGCAGAAGACTTTCTGTGGGAGTTGCTCTAGAGATATAAGAAGCCACGGGGGATTCCACTCTCAAATTGAAATATCAGTTCTCAGTAAGTTCTGTATATCCTTTAAATATGATTTTGTGTGATGCACCAAGACAGTCATCCTGCCTGGAATATATATTCCCTAGCAGGCTTGAAAGACCTGAAAGTGAAGATGATTGCATAATAGTCACATAACATGACTGTACTGGGTGATGTGTCCTTTCCCTTATCAGTGAAAATGAAATGACTCAGGAAGTATTTTAGAAAGTGTTGTTGACATACAGTGTAAGACTATACACGCAGAGGGCAATATGATGTAATATGATCTATGCTTATTAATAAGGGACTTTCTGGGCGACAACTGATTTATGACTGTAGGATGGCTCTGCAATGTTCCCTACTGCAAACACAACACTAAAACAAGGCTTATTATATTATCAGAAAATACATTTAGAGGTTAAATAAATTAATTTATAATGCAATCTTTTGTCTAATCGTAATTTAAAAAAAATGTGACAGGGAAATCTGTAAAGTTGAAGAATTATTATTCAGATATAACATAATGCATGTGTTATACTTTCTAATGCAAATAATATGGTGTAAAGAGTAATGGTGATATGCCAATTCCAGCAACCCATAGCAACCAGTTTGATTTCAACATTCATCACTGCATGAAAAAGTAAACACCAGAACACATAAAGGGTGATTGTTAACCGCTTGCTGTGAATTACTGCGTCATATACATTGATTGTGTGCAATTCGATTTGAAAAATAAAAAAGCAGTTATTACTTACATTTTCCTAAACTACTAATCCTTATACAGTAAGTAATTAAGCAATAAAAAGTAGCAATTTGTCATTAGTCATAGTGTCATTTTAAATATGAGATATTTACTATATATTTCAATAAAGGTTTAGTAAGCATCAACAAAAATCTATAGTGTATAAAGTATAACTGTTATGTTCTAGCATATGGTGTCAATCTATTGGTAAAAGAAAAAAATGTTCATTCCATTCCCTCATTCCTCTTATAGCCCACTTGTCGCTTCTTAATATTCAGTATAGGCAGGATGTATAATGATCAAAATATGTTGTACTTTGTACTTACAAATGATTTTTGCTACTTTGCATGGATAGATTTTAGACAAATTCTCAATGCTTTGTAAATTAGAGAGATATAAACTTAGTTCTACATTACCCTGAAAGGCTGCAATGCAAACTGCACAGCTACTCTCAATAATATATTAAATAATACATTCAGTGTTCATAACCCAACACATTCACGAGGCACACAGCTGGGGATTACCTCTGACAAGCCACTTTCGATCCAGGATGGCAGTCTGAGAAATGGATATTTTAGGTAGAAAGGGGACAATACTGAAGATGGAAACAAATCAGCTTCTTGGAGGTGCTCCCCAAAACACTGTTCAGAGATCCTGTTTGGTCCAAAGAAGGAGTAAAAGTGGCGGCGAAACCAAGGGTGTTGGATAGTTATATCCATCTTCTTCTGGCTTCTAAAGACAGTTATCAGAAAGAGAACTACTCACTGTTGGAGCTATCCAACAATCCAAATGATCTTATATACAAAGTGGCCAACCTCGGACTCCTCCCTGGTACCCCAACATTGAACTTTCTGGAAAAGAGTTGTCAGATGGCTTAATTATGCCACCACGCTTGCCTGCTCCCATTCAGTAGATAGATGAGGGATATAAGCAGTGGCACATCCTCTATTCAGTCCGCATCCCATTGGATCAGCAGGAAGAGGTTGAGATTATGTCTGTGCTCTCTGCCTCTGTGTTTTGCACATTGGATTAATGGACAGGAGGATCATTTCAGCTACTCTTCTGTAACATGACAAGAGATGAGTTCATTCTCAGATCTGACAGCAGATAGTGTGATCCCAGCATGCTGCAGACAGAGAGTAGCTTATTCATTTCATTACAGTTTTGAATATCTCAGCGCTGGCCCTTTTCCCTTCTGTGGGCTTACTCTGTATACAGTGGGCTGGCTGGAGACTGTTATTTGTCCTCTGCTTATAGAGACTAATGCATTGTTGACCATCTCTGGTTTCTTTTGGGATTTATTCTGTATATACTGTATACATTTATGATTGTGTCCCTGTTTAATTTAGTGGCATTGTTTTTCTAGAATATTAGTGCAGTCAAAACAGTTTTAGTACTGGCTAGATACATCAGTCTGAATTACAGAATACACAATTGTTAATGTGAAACTTAAGCGTAACTGGAAATACTGATGCCATGTCATGTCATCCATTAAAGCGTAACTGGAAATACTGATGTCATGCCATGTCATCCATTAAAGAAACACTGTACTGTGAAAAGAAATGTAGGCTATCACTGCTGACCTGCTTCTGAAAAGGCTAGTTGATTGACTTTCTTTGGCTGCAGTCACAGACACAGAACACGTGTAGATATTGTGGGTCACCTGCACTCCATACAGCGTCATCAACCTTTATCTTAAGAATGGCGGTGCTCGCAGTGATTAAAAGCATGGCACCGTGTGAAACTTCCAAACGTTGGATGCAAAATCACCAGCAATTGCAAACGTATTTTCTTCTTCGGTTTATTGCAGTTGTGTTACATGCGTCATATAAGCCAACATTTCAGGGCCAGGAAGGTCCCTTCTTCAGAGTGACTTCTTCAGGTTTACTATGTTGCCCTGAAGAAGGGTCCATGCGTGGCCTTGAAATGTTGGCTTATATGACGCATGTGTCATAAATTCAACAAACTGAATGAGGAAATACATTAAATACAATCTATCTATAGTATAATCCATGTATATTTCATATCTACAATCTATACCGGACAATGGTGGAAGGGCCCACATTTACAGACTGGTGATGGGGTTGAAAGGGTTGGCAGACAATGATACTTGCCCTGTACTGCTAATTGAAATGTGCGCCTCAATATTTTTTATGGCTAATCCATGAGTGGGTGTGATTTTTCCACCCCAGCAAGACTTTTAATATTTGATTAAAGGTATGCTTTAAAGCATTCCTGTTATTTTCTTTAAAAACAAACAAACATTGAGACACCAGTTCCCTGCAATAAAAGAGCAATTATGCTCAGCTCCCCAGTCGCCCATGTTCACTACCATCTTTCCATTCCAATGTTACAGCCTTTGACAGTCTCTTAAGCATTTGGAACTTACATGAGTGTTGGATGCCTATGTCCCCCTCCCCTTGGGTACTTGCTATGGTTCAGCCCTCCAACCCCTTTGTAATAACAGGACACAGCAGTGAAGTATGGGTCAAAGGATGGAACCACAGCATATGGCAGTAGACATGGGCATCCAACTCTCCTGTTTCCAATGTGTCCAATGCTAAAAAAATCTTACAGAGGCTGCAATGTTGAAACACAATGTTGAAACACAGTGATGGTAGGACACACGGGCTGCCACAGAGGCACATATGGCAGCTCAACTATTGCAGGGAACTGGCCTTTACATTTTTTCAAGCAACTGACATGATGGTTTCCAGAGACAGTTTAAAATCAGAATCAGAAAGGAATTCTGTACTGATTGATGAAAGAAAAGAAAAAAAAGGAAGGGGCAGTACAGTGATACTTTGAAGGTGTATAATCTGTTGATCTGCGCTTATAGATGATTTAATAATCCTGGGAAAAAAGTGGGAGACCAAAGCTGCCACAATACAGGCTAAAAAGGTTGAATAAAGATTTTTGCGGCGCTAAATCACCTTCCGTGTTTAAAAATAAAAATAAGTGAAACAATATCAAGTGCTGTGACAAATGTAAATTCCTCTCTGGTCCTTATTCCAGGACTGTGAATATACAAAAAACTTATTATGGAAAATCAAATAAAGAGTGAAAATGAGGTACCTTTAAGATTAACGTACCATTTAGAAACCAATATTAACCGTGACTTCAATATTGTCCATAAACCATTAAACACAATGTGTACCGCAAGTGTATGCAAAGTAATTGTGTTGGTGCGATCCCCTGTCCGGAAATACAGACCAATAAATATATAAACCTTGGGGTGTACAGTGAATGGATGAAACCAAATCTTTAACCACACATTATACAGTGTAAACTATAAACTAATATTAGTGATCGTCCTCCAAATTCTCTATTTAACGTGCTGGTGCATAAAAGGATGATGATAAAAGTGATCTTCAGGGTGTTACACTCGTAGATCCCCCTAGGCAGTGCTCACTCACTGCATAGAAGTCCTTAAGGAGCTTTACAATCAGCCTGGAGCAGGTATTTAATTCAATTTCTCTTTTGGCACTTCCAGATATTTAAACGCCAGATGGTTCTCATAGGTTAAAAAATCAAGAGAGATCCCTCATGGTGAAGTATGTTTAGAAATTTATTAACAAAAAAGTACATAAAAACTCACATTTAGGGATAAAACCGCCGGTATCTCGTGAGTCTCCGCTCTCACTTCCACATTCGGCGTGACGCTGTGACATACGATAGGGCCTGTATCGTCAGGGCCATCTTTAATATTGATTGGACCCTGGGCAAACATTTTCTTGGGCCCCCTGCCACACCCTGCCCCCGCCATGCAATTTTGTCCCTCCATGCAATATTGCCTGCTATATGCCGACAGCACTGACCCGCGCTGCAACTGGGAAAGATCCCGACAACATTATCAGGATCTACCCCGCTACCTGATTGATAACTGGCTCTGCCTCTCTAGATACAGAGCCAGTGCTGAAGAGGTGGTAGTTGCAGACGCAGCATTAGCACTAGTTTTTGGGGTACAGGGCCCCACAGCAATGACTGGGCCCGGGGCAGCTGCCCCTTTTGCCCTGCCTTAAAGACAGCCCTGCCTATCGTACTTTGAAGGTGTGTGGGAAAAGCAGCTGTACACATGTAATATGGGGAGAGGTGCAGATTGTGGGAGTGATACTGTGCAGAAGGTAGAGGACTGTAAAAACTGCAGGGAGAACACTGCTGTTCACTTGACACCAGTCTAAATTACTATATCACATTCTGATTTTAGGTCCTTATGGTAATTAGAAAGCATGACCTAGCATGAAGACCCTTCCTACCAGCTAATGGTCCGGAGCCATGGGTACACATTTGCTCTAAAAAAATAATAAGTTGTTACACAGTAATGCACAATTTCCCTTTTTCGAAACACAGACCAACTCTGTCCCTTTGCTGTTGGTTTAAAAATGGATAATGCTGCCTGAACTGTCTGGACCTTATGGTTATGACACTTGGAAAACATGTATTTATCTACACAGTGTTCCTCTGATGACATTGCTGCTTGCTACTTTTACAAATAAAAGCAGTTGACTCAAGTTGTCACCTGACACTTGGATGTTTGTCCACCAGGAATGTGCAGCTGGTACAGAAATAAACAGGCACGTACAACAGAGGAGACATTGTATTGTAGAGAGACTCTGGTGTGTTTTCATTTGGCCAAGAATCCATTTTTTCAGTCTAATAACTCTTCTGCAGTGAAGCTAGTATATACTGTTATATACTGTATAATCAGATAAACAAGCATATTCAAGATCAGGTGAAACTGCAGAAACTCACTTATCGACGGATTAGATTCCATGTTAAGTCAGTGAAAGGTTATTTTTAGCAGACTATAACAGAGTGACAATGGACCATGCTTGTGTAATTTGTGTTGGCATGACTGCTAGCGGACTGTGACAGTGTGACAATGAACCATGCTTGTGTAAAATGTGTTGGCATGATCTCTAGAAGGCTGTCACAGAGTGACAATGGACCATGCTTGTGTAATATGTGTTGGCATGACTGCTAGCGGACTGTGACAGTGTGACAATAAACCATGCTTGTGTAATATGTGTTGGCATGACCACTAGAAGGCTGTAACAGAGTGACAATGGACCATGCTTGTGTTGGGATAACCTGTAGAAGGCTGTAACAGAGTGACAATGGACCATGCTTGTGTTGGGATAACCTCTAGAAGGCTGTAACAGAGTGACAATGGACCATGCTTGTGTAATATGTGTTGGCATGACTGCTAGCGGACTGTGACAGTGTGACAATAAACCATGCTTGTGTAATATGTGTTGGCATGACCACTAGAAGGCTGTAACAGAGTGACAATTGGACCATGCTTGTGTAACATGTGTTAGCATGACTGCTAGCGCACAAGTGTAATACAGGGAGTGGGACAGAGCATTGTCATCCCATAACAGGAAGTGCCTGAACAAAGACTCATGGCAAAATTGCAAAAAATGATTTTAATGAAGATTCAAAAAGGTTGAAAATATATTTTGAAAATACATTATTATGTTAAAGATTACATAATATAGACTATAAACACAATACAAATTAACTAACTAAACGTGAGATTGTAGTCCATCATGGGAGCGAGCTTGGAGTGGTGTGTACTTTACAACACACACAGGGACCATGGGGAACAAAAGTAGCCACCCTCCAGAAGGAAGGACAGTGTTATTAGCACTGATTCAGAGATGATTTTGAGGATCTACAGCCGAGTGATACACAAAGATACATTTTTGTTAACAGTTAAGGTACTTGAAAGCATTTTTGAGATTTAACTCATGAGTTTAGTGTCACTTTAAGCACATTCATAAACAAATGCCAAAATTATACAGATAGTCAGCATCCATTTAACTCATTTCAAAAAAGGTTTTACTTGTTTGATTAAATTCCCTCTTCAACAAGCTGGGGAAAGAAGAAACACAGATAGATAAAATTTCACATGCAGTAAACTGGAGTCATATAGTTGGCATTGCTTTATACTAAAAGGGAGGGACTGGGTGCTATAGTAATAATTGGGTTTATTGTTTTGCAGTAAGAAGACACCACTGCAAATACGAGTAAACCATGGTTCAATGAGAGCATAACTTCAGACTCTGGCACCTAGCACTAACCATTCTGCCAGCTGTAAATTAGAAGACACAATAAACCTGTTTTTTTTTTTTACAGTTTATATATATATAAACCTTGGTATGAAGCCATGTAACTGGATGTCCCATCTTGCTTAAAATAGATGTGAGAATGGTGAAATATCTTACATCTTCCACGGCATCATTTGTTGACACAACCTTGCTGCATCTGTGGGTTCATATTTCCTAAAACTGAAACCAGTCCTCCACAAGAATGCTTCCCCCACATATCCGATTATCACAAGAAGATACATTTCTGAGCAGTTCCATCATTCCAGAAGACTGTAGTGTTTACCATCAGTTTACCATTTCACTTAAATTATCTTAATCCACTGTATCTTTGATCTTAAAGAATAGACAAATAAATTGGTGAAAATTGGTGATGCCTTGCTATCCCAAAATGATAATAGATTGAAAAAAATATGTTAGGTGCTGCTTGTATTTGAAATTGTGTACTGTCTTAAGAAAACATGAGGTGTCCATCTATCAGTTACTGCAAAAAATTATTATTATTATTATTATTTTTAGTCAGGATTTATATAGCACCAGCATTTTGTGCAGTGATTTACAACAATTGAGGAGACAGTACAATTACAATACAATACCATACAATTAGAAGGAACCTGTTCAGAGAGCTTACAATCTGCAAGAAGGGGAAAGTGATACAGAAGGTAACAACTGTGAGGGATGAGCTGAATGAAGGAGTAGATGTACAGTTATTAAAGTGGACCTTTACACTCACAAATCTAATTCTACCAATGCATCCCTCTATGTATGTTGATTAATAACAACATAGATATTCTATGATTTTGTAATACTTACATTTGCAGAGCATTCACTTCCTGCCTTGAAAGGGAAAAATTACTTCAGTTTGGCAAAGCAATGCACACTAGGAAGGTTACATCAGCAGAGCATTGCTGGGAAATCTCATCTGTAATCTCACAAGGCATTTTCCTGCCCTGCAATGATGTGCATGGTCACATGTCTAGTCACATGTGCCAGTTTTAAGGAAGTAAAGGGAGATCTAGTAACCTGCCCTTAGTAAACATGGACACTGTCAGGAGACCGGGAAAGAAAAGAGAAATACGTTTTGCAAAGAATACAAAGCCTGCAATTATCTAGAAGTATTTGTTTGTAGATTGTCATTACTAAACATTTCTAAAGGTGTGTTTGTAGAGTTGCCACCTTTTCTTCAAGCGAAACCCGAACACTCAAGCGACGTGTAGACATTTTTTTTGCAGAATGAGTCGTGGCTTATTCATATGTAAATAGCTCCACCCATTCATATGTAAATATCACAGTTGAGACTATTTTCAGTGGGGGGCCAGTAGCCCCTATCTTAATTTTGGTTGCCCCTGTCTGCCTGACATCTTGTGTCCGGGTTTCTGCTGCCATGAAACCCGAACACAGCATTCAAAACCCGTCCGGGTGAATCCTGGACAGGTGTCAACCCTATGTGTTTGTCGTTATTTTAAAGATATGGGTAAAGCTCTGCTTATATAGGAGATGAAAAAAAATCTGCAACAATTGATATGGTAAACAACTCCCAACAGGAAGAAGAGCAAAGAATGCTGAAATAGGAAAAGTGGACCGATTCAGGGAGGCAGTTACAAATGCTGTAAGAGCTAAATGTATAACAGAGTGTCTTGCAAATTTGAGGTTCATCAATAAGAGAGGATCAGTTGAGCCTAATCTATAATCGATAAAGTATTTGCTATAGCAGGAAAACATACTACAGTGACTATCAATGTGTGTTGAACAAGCTGTTCTGTTTTATTGAGGTAGAGGCAGGGTTCATATACATATACATAGAAAAACAGAAGCAAAAGAAAAAATTTGAATAAAAGTTGAATATTTACAGGGTGATTGGCTGTACACCCAGACCTAAATGAACTTTGCAGTCTGCGATTAGACATAGTTACAAAATGTAACAGGAACCAATTAAATGTAGTTTTCTAAGTAGACATATAACTTAAAACTAAAACACATGTTTCTAACCAAAAATGAAAGACAAAAAGAGGGCAAA
>NW_017306984.1:0-9469 GCF_000935625.1 Nanorana parkeri | reverse complement strand
TAGGAGAAAATAGGAAAAGAACACAGGCAGAATATAAATGCATGTTTGCATGAAGCTTCCAGTCTCAACAGAATCTTAAAACTTATCATGGTTGGCCTTTGGCTGGCTGTGAAACCTGGGCAAAGATAGTTCCTTAAAAGATATTAAAGGAAGGATTCAACTTTTGGACATTACAGGAATATGTGCAACAATATATTTGGTTTAAGTGTTTAGGTTGTGTACACCATAACGGCAAACAGCAAACTCCAACATCATCACAAGTTTTCAGTCTTAACAGAAGCTTGAAACTGATTCTAAAACCAGAGGTGGCCTATGGCTGAGAAACCTGGGTAAAGATAGTTCTTTAAAAAGATGGAAGAGGAAGACTCTCTTAAAAAATGTTTACCTGTCAACCTGTCAGTGATCTGTGCAGCGGCGTGTTCCTCCTCACAGCCGAGTCAGTGACAGCCAGCAGCTGTGGAGGAGGAAGGCAGGGCCCGGCGTCAGAAGCGGAGGAGGAGGCAGGCCCGACGATGCAAGAGGAGACAGGCCTGGCGATGGAAGAGGAGGTGGGCCCGGCAACGGAGAAGGCGGGGCCTGCCAGCGACCATGGAAGCGGACAGCGGATCGGGGCTGACAGGTAAGAGGTGTGCAGCCCACCTAAGACCCCACAGATCCCACCATAGACAATCTATGGCGGGCTCTGCAGGGTCACTCTCAGGTGGGTTGTATGGGATATCAAGTGGGCTCTGCAAGGGAATAACTAGAAATCAAAATGTTGCTATGGGAGACTGTAATTTCTATTTACGCCCCTGTATAGCGCCAACAGTTTGTGGCACTTTACAATATAAGGAAGACATTACAATCACAATACAATTTAGAACAAGATGGCAAGGAGGGCCCTGCCCATGAGGGCTAGATCAAACAAATGTACATTGCCTAGTAAAGTATTTATTTAAATTGTTGGCCAGATATTTACAGTCATTTTGTTTCCAAAATAGCTGGCTCCAGCTCAACTTCCATGAACTTCCTCTCCAGTCCAAGATTACAAGGAACATCACTGTCTCCAGCAGCTGTCCGTCTACTAGCATGGAGAAGGGAGGAGGGAGGAAAGTGGAGCAGAGGGAAGGAGAATGGATTGCCCTTCTGTTCCTGCATGTTTCTGGAGACACATACAACTTACTAGCACACACAAGGGTGACTGTATAGCACCCTTCAAGGGAAAGGAACCACCCTAAAACACGATATCAGGGCCACTGCTCAGGTGATCAGTAAATTCTGCAGGAAGCTAAAACTTTTTAACATCAAGGAACAGCATACATTGTAAGTGATTTGATCAGCATCTGGAATAGCTTAAAAACCTTTTCACTTTATTTTCACTTTAACTATGCATTGGGGCAGCCGGTTGTAGCTCAACATGGGATCTCACAGGAGGGGGTGACAATGCTAAACAATTAAACACTGTCACACTAGGAAAGAAGTGTCTATGCATACAACTTGCTGATAGAATCTCAATATATAATTTAATTCAAAGCTGGAAATGTGTGTAATACCGTATAAGTGTTTGAGTAGACTTTAACAGGACACAGCAAACTTCAACATCATCACAACATTTCTGCAATCATAAACCACGACCTAGCACTGACTAAAATTCAAAATGATAAAGCAATATAGAACAACAAAGGGATGGAAACAATATAGGCTTATTAATCTCGCTTTCCGGTATTCTGGAGTGAGCTGCTGGAATGTAGTCTGAGATTGTAGCTCATTGTGTCCGGGCACTGATGCTATTTGCACACAGTGAAAATACATGATAGTTTATCTCTTTTCTATTCAAGGTAAGTCCTAATCCTTTGTATTTAGGACTATTTTAAGCCATATTTTGTCACAGCACTCCCCTCCCTTTAACTTTCCAGCTAATAAAACAGGAAGCCACTGTGTCCCATTGCTGTTGTGAAGAAGCATCTAAAAAGACAATCATCCCCTGAGCTCAGTATCTTTTCATCTGATGGAGCATAAAACTGTGCCCCATGCCTATCCCATGAGTGTTGAGTATGAGTTTGCCAATCCAACAAAGATATTTGATCAAAACTTTGGTGAAGGTAAGTAGGAAACATTTACAATTTTTTTTTTATCCACATTTGATTGTAATGTCTTCCTTATATTGTAAAGCGCTGCACAAACTGTTGGCGCTAAATAAATCCTGAATAATAATAATAATAACATGCAATGGTTGAACTATAGAGGAGAATTGGCTCCTCCGTTGATTTACTCAACAGTGCCATAGAGAAAGCCAAGATAGGTGGTTGTAGTAAAAAACACAGCACAAAGAATAATGATGTTGAAAAAGCAGCACAGAAAGCGAGTAACATTTTATTAACTGTCAGATAACTGCTGGACTTCGATACATTTTGGACATTTTTGCCTTATTCACTAGAAGTTAGGTAAATTCAGAGTTTCCCTTTCTTGGAATGTGTTACATTTACTACCAAAATACAGTCCATCATTTTTTTTCCCCTGGATGTTCTATTACGGATGTGGATATGTACATTCAACAAGGAGCAATGGGGTACAGTTAGACAGTTTTCATTGGTTTGCTTATTGTAAGCAGCTGACATGAATTCTGTTCAGTTTTTTCAGGTTGCTACACACCATTGTTGTAATAAGGCTTGGTTATTTATAAACTGCATATAACAGTGTCCCAATAAGTAGGATCCCCACTTTACTTTACTGCTGGGTGCTGAGTTGCCCCTTTAAAAAAAAACTGCCCATAAAATGTTCACTACAAACCACTATATGGGGATAAAAGTAGGCATCACAAGGTGTTACCTAGTGCTGACGTATTAAAGTTACTTTCCTATTGAGTGGTATGCACTTTGCATTATGGAATGTGACAACAGGGCTAACAAATATACGATCAGCATATTGTCCACGTTTTCGGTTTAGGAGCCACGGGGGGTTGCAGAGGATTAATGTTGATAAGGTAGTCCTATGTACTGGCACTCTGAAGTACTTCAAAATCACTCTATGGGCCAACTCAACACTGACCAGTTGAGCAAAAGTAGGTGATAGTAATGTGTAAATAATATAAATGTTTCCCAGTTTGCTTAATGACTGGTTTAAATTCCAGATTTTAACCACCTATGTGGCCCACCAGCCTGTTATTACCTCTGACCAGGTGTTAGAAAATTCTTAGAATAAATCTCATTAAGGTTGACCGGTAAGGGTATGTTGACAACATGTCCATTAAGCTGCGTTTTTCTGCACACCACCACACATGCATCATGTAAACAGGGCACATGTTTTCTATGTGCCCTGTTCACGCCACACATATGCGGTGGTATGCAAGAAAACACAGCTTGCTGGACGTGGTGTGAAGAAGCCCTAAGACAATGGTAGAGTAATTTATCAGAAGAATGTGTAAGGAGATGGGAACAAATGCCCCTAAAACCACTTTATTCCACTATACTGACCAAAAGATTGGGTCTTCTTCAGTGGTGGACATTTTCAAACCAAGACAACTTCAGATTGGAAAAACCATTCCAGTCTAACAAATCTGTATGGCAACATGCAAACAGTAAGACCTGAATCTAGCATACAGGGCATGAATCCGTGTATCTATCTCATCTAGCAACAGTGGTTCAAGCTGGTGGTGGTACAATGATATGGGGCATGTTTTCCTGGTATACATTAGGCCCCATAATACAAACTGAGCATCATTTAAATACCACAGAGTGCCATCCTTGTGAACCATGTGAGCCCTAACAACACTGAACATTTTATTGTGGATTTGACCTGGTAACTGTGGCTATAGAAAGGGTATAAATAGATAAACAGCTGCTCTGTTTCTGATTGTCCGCTGGCATAGATAGGACACGGGCAATGACATTTTATACAGATGACTTTGCATTCTTTAAATATAACATCTATCTAGCACAACTGAAATTAGAGCTTGTATACTGTATGTAAACTGTTGTAACCCCTGTCTATCTTCTAAAACATGCTTGTTTACAAGTGTAGAGCCAAAGGAAAGGTTTACAAGTTGCATTTAATCCATAGCAAAAATCAATGGCCATCAACAGCATGGTGTTGATTTACTAAAGGGAAATAACCTGTTCACTTAAAATTCATTTTGCAAAGAATAGACAAGCAACATTTATTTAAAAAAACAGTATTTTTGCTTGCACATGATTGGACAATGGAAGTCAGCAGAGTTTCAGCTCATTCACTCAGGGTACATCCCCTTCCAAAGTGAAATTCTCCTGCAAAGTGAACAACCTGTTTGCTTTAGTAATTAAACACCTTTGATTCTATGTATACAAAAGGTTCCATTTTTAAAAATATGTAGGTTGACATTTTTAGTACATCTGTACACAAAGATACTTTTTTATATACATGTGAGCAACATCTCATGACATTTGAATAGTTGTTTTAAAGAGTCTATAACTGCAAACCTGGCTTTTTGGCTCTCCTTAGCGAAGTCACCTTGGTATCCATCCCATTAGTTCAACAGGGAATACGATAAACTTCAGTATGGTACTAATTTGTTGACATTTTTTTTTTAACTGAACCACGAACGAATTCTTAAATATAACAAATTAACATTTTATCATAAAGAACATTATGAATTAATTAGGCATTAGTCATATCACAACTGGTCATGTAAAAAAAAATCTTAGTATAAAAAATCTTAAAAAGCAGAATGCAAAACAGGAGATAAATAATATAAATAAGAGGAGGAAATACTGGAAACCCTATTTTTTGATTAACTGAAATTGATATAAATGAGTCTGTGATTTTTATATTTTTAAACCTATAGAAGAATGTGCACTGACTCTTTATATTACACAATTGGGTAGATAAAAAATAATTTCTAAGGACAGGCAATCAGACTGTGTGAAAAATTAAAACCCTGTCCTATGCTATTTATAAAACTTTACTGCACATTCACTGAACATGCACTGTTCATTTTGTGTTAAAGTGGTTCTAAAGTGTTAAAGTGTTTTTTTGGCCTATATCTACTGCTAGTAAGCTAAGCTAGTAAGGATTCTCGGCCGGGAGACGAGCAGAGACGCAAGGTAAGTCTATGGACGCGTGCACCCGCATGCAGACATCGCTGGATCGCAGAGAGCCGCCGCCGCTGGATCGCAGAGCAAGCAGAGAAGAATCAGCGCTGGATCTGAGAGCCGCCGCACCACTGGAGGGACAGATGAAAACACCAGGAAAGAAGAAGAAGATTGGATTAAGAGACATCATTTAAGGTAAGTGCTGACATTTACATGGGGGGAGGGAAACATTTTTTTGACTTTAATATCACTTCAATTCAAGTCAGTAATCCACAATGTGAGATGGAAATCTCATCTGTTCTACCACTACCCCTTATTCGTCTTACAGAAAACCCCCATGGAAAATACATGGGTAATTAATGTATTACCAAACACAAACACTTGTTTGTTTGGTTTTAAAGCCATGTCTGAACACTCAGGGTTATAATGATAAAACAGTGAATGTGACATTTACCTAGCATTCACTGAAGGTGCATTTTTCCTGTGCATGTGTCTTAAAGAACAGGGAATGATTAACCACTGGTAACTTTGTCAGATTTGCCACTTAGATCTTGCCTTTAAAAAATTCAGACCCATGTTATAAATATTATCTGCAATTAATATGCAACACTCACTAATAAAAGTGGAAATGTATCTCGAAAGCAATGCAGACGACGGGTAAAACCTTAGGGTTAAATAAATGAAGATGTGACATAAGACATCAAAATATGAATAGACTAAACTTTTTTAACAAAGAATTTGGTCTGGTCACCAAGGCCATTAATATACTGGGTACCGCCATATGGAAGTTGCATAGAACTACAGCTGTAGTAGGTGCTTTATACTTTTACCTGGCTAGAGTAAGGAATTTAGAGATGGGTGAACACCTTGAAATCTTTGACAACTGTGGTGTGTAATTCATCTCGTGTCTATTTATAGCTGCATGTGTTTAAAAGGAAGCTGGCCTCCAGCAGACTATAAAATCTGTTTGGGATGGACATATCCTTTAAAATGTTCCTAGTAATAAAGTATGGCAGGCCCCTTGGCACCAATTTAAAGGGAAATGATTTGGGTCAGTTTTACTTTAGTTGCTTTTTAAAGGTTATTTTTTAAACTGTGGATGTAGATTTTTTTTTTTTTACAATGTATGTGCAATCTTCATTTTACAAATAAACATTTATTACATTTCAAAAGATTTCCAGGTCTTTAGCATTTTGAGATAACTAAAGAGACAGCACAGTAGAAGCTTTCTACTTTGAGATTCATCCACAAATAGCAAGCCTACAAAACGTGATAAGGAGTCAAAAGCTCCGCCTGCTGGCTCAAAAAGAGAAAGCAGAATATTAAAAGAGAATATTTCATATTTATCTGTTTTTTTTTTTAATTTTAATAGTCCTGACCATAAAAAAAAAAAAAATTATTAGAAATTATGTTAAAATTAGAAAATAAGAAATTACCGGTATGTATGAAACCCCTTGAACATTCCCTTCCCTAAAATATCCCTGAATTAAAATAGCTCTCTTACCACTGTAGCTTATACATCTATATTGCATCATGCTATTACGTTGTCAGTGATGCCACTATATAAAAAATATTAGACTATCAGGCCTGGCAAAGGTTGATCATATGCCATTACAATTTTCTAACACCATTAGAACTGCAATGATACACTTATTTATACTATATATATATATAAGTTATAGGTATATCCACTTTTTTCTTTTTAGGTATAACTTCAGAGGACCTACTTTGCCCCACATTGTATCATGGCTATTATGTTAGACCCAGAAGAAATAAAACACATGACAGAGGCTTCTCTGAGGTCAGCTGCAACCAAAACAAATTCCAAGTTTTCCTCGATGTCTGTCATTTTCTCCCTGATGAGATCGTCGTTCGTACTATTGACAACCTACTAGAAGTGACCGCACAACACCCACAGAAGATAGACAGACACGGTTTTATCACAAGGACATTTAACAGAACATACATTCTACCCCTGGATGTGGACCCTCTACTAGTGAAAGCTACACTGTCTCATGATGGGATCCTCAGCATTGAAGCTCCCAAGAAAGGTGTAGACCTGAAGGAAGTGGTAAATACAGTGAACATAGAAGTTAAGAAACCATCTATGGTAGAAGAGGTCACAGCTGAAAAACAAGCAAATAGTAGCCTATAAGGGCTTTTTTTAACATGAAGTTGTGTTGCAAGTTATTTTAATGACCTGCCGCTCTGAATGTAGCTGCAATAACGTTTCAGCAAATAATGGCCAAATACTAAGAAGAAATCTGGGCTTCCAACAAATACCTTTCAAAGACCCATTGGCATTAGAACCTCAGCATGCGCTACTCAGCTAACTTTGAGGTTTTTCATTACAGGTTCTTAACAGTTGCTCAGAACCCATCTATCTGAACACTATAATAAGACTAAAAGGTTGTTTAATTTGCATCCCTCAATAAAATTTTCAGTATGGCTATTTTTGTAGTTCTTTGTGTTATTTTTCCTGCATAGTGTGACATATTGCCACTTCGGATACTTGAGAGCAGTTTGAAAGCTGACCATTTCAACACCAAAACCAATACTCCACACATAAGAAAATTAAACATGGCTGCATATACAGTGATGCTATTATTTCTAAACGCGACCATATAAAAGTAATTTTAATAAAAATACATAAATACGAAGGCATATGCATTGTCTTTTGCATGCATGTAATGGGGGATTCTACACTGCCCACCAATGTAAGGGGGATTCTACACTGCCCACCAATGTATGGGGGATTCTACATTGCCCACCAATGTATGGGGGATTCTACACTGCCCACCAATGTAATGTATGGGGGATTCTATACTGACCACCAATGTAAGGGGGATTCTACACTGACCACCAATGTAAGGGGGATTCTACACTGACCACCAATGTAAGGGGGATTCTACACTGACCACCAATGTAAGAGGGATTCTACACTGACCACCAATTTAAGAGGGATTCTATGCTGAACACCAATGTAAGGGGAATTCTACACTGCCCACCAATGTAAGGGAGGATTCTACACTGCCCACCAATGTAAGGGGGGATTCTACACTGCCCACCAATGTAAGGGGATGTTCTACACTGGCCACCAATGTAAGGGAGGATTCTACATGCCCACCAATGTAAGGGGGGATTCTACACTGCCCACCAATGTAAGGGGGATTCTACACTGCCCACCAATGTAAGGGGGATTCTACACTGACCACCAATGTAAGGGATGATTCTACATGCCCACCAATGTAAGGGGGGATTTTACTCTGACCACCAATGTAAGGGGGGATTCTACACTGACCACCAATACAAGGGGTGATTCTACACTGACCACCAATGTAAGGAAGATTACACACTGACCACAATTGTAAGGGGGGATTTCACACTGATCACCGATGTAAAGGGGATTCTTCACTGACCACCAATGTAAGGGGTAATTCTACACCAACCCCCAATGGGGATATTTGAACTGTAAAGAAGTATAGAAGTATAAAATTATACAGATGGGAGAAAAATAAGGAGTAGGAAAAAACTAGGTAAAAAAACAAAACAAAATAAAAGCAAAGTTAAAATTGTGGGGTCAGTTAATGGTAATAAAGGGACTATGAAGATGTGGTTTAAATGAACTACGCAAGAGTATATTTTATACAAAGAAAATGTTGTTTGTGAGAGTGGTATACAGTGAATGAGGCATTGAATTAGTCATATAAAAAAAGCGCACGAGAAACAACTTTATTAGAAAACTGAAAGAGAAAATCCTCAATAGAGGAACAAACATCAAGTCAAAGCATCAAGTCAAGAGAGGGCGGATGAGCAATTTATAAGTAGTTTTACACACAGGACTCTTGTGGCTTGTAGACCTCCTTCAAACAGTAGACATAAATAACACATACCCCCTGTTAGCGTGCACCACCGCCAGCCCCCTACCCCAGGCAGCAGAAAAGTTAGGGACACCACTAAAGGTAAGAGATCACTGAGAGACGAGAAGAGGAAAGAAGGAGCGCTAGAAGGTGTTTTGGAAGAAGAATATCTTGCAGGACAGATTCATAAATTGACATATTACAACCATGGATCCCAAACCTTCTCATATTGCGATTGTGTGTCTAGAAAAATACTGGCCAACTTCGCATGCATCATAATCCAGGATATCTTGGATTTAGTAATAGCCAATGCTACTTGGGGAGATTTCCAAGATTTCTTCATTAAGAAGAGCATATTGAGGGTCCTGAATACATTGCTGCCAACCTTGCAGGGGCCAGGTACCACAGCGACAACACCTTATTATCAGCTTCTGCCAGAGATACATTTATCATACCTTGGGAGGCCTGTGAGCTTTGTCTGTGCCAACTTTGACCCCAAATTCAGTTTCCCAAGCAGACATAGACAAAGTGCCTGGAAGCTAAGTGGCGTTAAAAAATTGGATT
>NW_017306983.1:819928-871368 GCF_000935625.1 Nanorana parkeri | reverse complement strand
GGAAACAGAGTTATCAGGTAATCAACTCATGTTTTTTTTCTTAAACAACCTATTCATTGACAAAACATAAGCAATAAAGTTAGTTTTAAAAAGAGGAAAAAAAAATACCTTGCTCTGATTAGGAGAATCGATCAGACACGAACACAGCAGAAAAGAGTAAAACAACGGCACATGCAGGCAGCAGCTGTTGCCAATCTAAAGTGGGCGGGGATGTGGATGTCGGGAGGACGTCATCCTGTAGTCCTGGCTCAGGTCGGGAGCGCGCACACAGACACCATGTAACATTCCAGCGGAGAGGCAGTCAGCTGCAAAACAGAAGTTCTCCCCAGCATGATAAGGGAAACTACCATGGATTACAGTAAGGCGCACATTACAGTATTGGTTTATGTTAAAAAATCTGAGGGTTTAATGTCACTTTAAGAGACATCATTTAAGGTAAGTGCTGCCATTAACATTGGGGGGAGGGCGAAGAAAATATCCTTTTAATGTCACTTTAAAGAAATATCTTGTGTGTCAACAGTTCTTTCTTACAGCTGAAGTTTTTATTTTCTTCTTTTTTGTAGTTCCTCAGCAAAGACCACCTTGTACGAGTGCTTGGATTTTTCACAGAGATCGCAATAAACAATATTCAGTATTAACCGCAAACCAGGGCTGTAGACCAAGACTATATGTAATATATAATGTATTGGACTAAAAAGTCGCACCCCATCGGTATCTCTTCTGCAGACCATCTTGCACTAAGAAGCACCTCGGAGTGGAATACGGTCTCTTCAGCATTACTACACCATCTGTCTTCCTGGCTCCTTCATACGAATGGCTTAAAGCACTTTTGTGTTTTTGTTTTTAATATATTTTTATCTGGCTGTCAGTTTGTCCTATTTTATCAAATAAACCTTTTTGCAGAAACTTTGTAAAAGTTTTGTATATTCGGAGTCACAAAGAGTAAAGTAAGCTGTTCACCTTCACACTTAATTATTACAGTAAGTAAATCTATGAAATTATCAAAGATGTTGAAGCGCAACTCCAGACAAAATGTTTCTTTATTTTGGATGGAGACGGGCAAGGGTAAGTGACCTTTTTGCTAAATGTTTCAGTATACTGTAGAAGCATTTAGTTACGTGTTTCTATTCTGACTCATTGTTTCAAAGTTCTGATCATTGTGTGAATGATCAGAAGCCTTTAGTGACATCTGCCCTGAATGTAAGGATCAGTGCCACTAAGGTTATTGGCTGTTCCTACGTTTGGGGCAGCCTAATAATAACCAAAACTTAATTCAATTATCAAGCAGCCATAGTGAGATTCAGTAACAATGATTGCTTGATATAATTAAAAATAAGTGGAAAAATTTTAAAACAATACAAAATTGTGTATATATGTATATAGAAATATTATATTTGTGTGTATATATGTATATAATATATATATATTTTACATATATATTAGTGTGTATATAATTTAAAAAATGTTTCACCCTAAGGGGTTAATTTTTTTTAATTTAACCACCTCATGATGGCAATGTTCAAAGTATGTTGCTGTCACTAAGTGTGATGGTGACATTGTATGCCAGGTGACCACTATTAGCTTTTAGAGGAAAACAAAATGTTAGTGTTAGAAGTACAGAAAAATGTCTAAAATCCTAGGGATGCGAGATGTTTCCAAATAAAGAACACATAAAAAAATGTTTAATTTAATTTAGATTTGTCTTAAGTGAGGCATTAAGCACACATATTTGATATAAATATACAGCCCTATCTGTCCTCTAAAAAAAAAAAAATCAATAAAAAATGTGTGGCTGCATTTAGTAAGAAAGTATATTACTGGGGTGAAAGAATCACAGTAAAAATGTAAAACGTTTCTCAGTCATTGACTAACAGAAACTTTAAAAAGCTCAGTCATGAAGGGGTTAAATGCACACCTTTTGTTTATTCCAAAGGGGGAACCAAACCTTTATGGCTTGATCACACCAAATCTGGACCAGACCTGCATGAGTTTCTGCACATGCAGTGTGTTTTTGCCGCGTTCCGGACCTGGGTGTTTGCATGCTTTTCCGTGCGTTCCAGAGCACAAAAAATAGGGCATGCTGCAGTTTTTCCACATGCTCTGGAACTGAACGCTGCGGTGTGAACTAGAGCCCAAAATACTATTGGAATACTTTGCATTTTTTATATGTTCTGTAACTGCTCTGCTCCGCACTTGGTGTGAACAAGCCCTTAGGTTGTCTATTTATTAAAGTATCGTGACATCACCCTCCAAATCATTTAGGACATTCATTCTGTGCGAAGAGGCAATACCAGAGGTTTTTTTGTATTCTAACCCTTGATAATGACCTACGTATGTAATGTAATACTGCATTATGGCCACTAGATGGAGCAGACGCTGGAGCGCCATCTAGTGGCTATATGATGATATTACATTTGACCTGAAAAGAAAATACACAGAGTGATTTTTGCATCTATTTGCACAGAACGAATGTTCTCAAAAATTCGAATGGCAAATAGTTCTGCAAATTGATTATAAATAAACCCCTAAGTGTTCGGTATGTAAATATCAGCTTACTGTTCTAACATCCAATGTGTAGCATCACCCATCCCTTCTTCTAACCCTTACATCCTTCACTGCAATGTATAAACCTCAACTTACAGAAAGACACATTGCAGAGACCTCCCAGAGCTCCAATATCAGACCTAAAAGTCAATATTTAAATTGGGTGTTCTAGCTTTGGGGTGCTCAGAATGATCGAATCATGTGCAGCTGTTGTACAGCCCCCTCATCACATTCCTTGATATACAGATGCCCACTACGGGGAGAATTTACAAACCTGTATGTAAAATACTATAATCAAAACATGGAACAGCAACCCTAAAAATTTGAAAGTTGCATTAAAATTTGTTTCAGATGTTACAACATTGGCTGAAAATACGCTAGTGGTCCTGACGAACTTCCAAAATCCCCTTTTCTCCCTCTGCTGGTGTATATCACTACTCTGCCTGAGATGTCATTTGGGGAATCCGTATCACATTATTCAGGATTCATGACTTTGTTTTAATGAAAATGTAACTGCTGTGCAGACACGCTGAAAATGAATGTAATGTACAAAATAAATCCGCTGCCATAACTTGCTGTGAACGATGATTCATCATTCTCTATACCCTTGGTTCTCAACTGGTGGGTCTCCGCATGTCTTCCACTTTTCTAGGTGAGAGGCTCCCCCTAGCTTAGGCCCCATTCACACCTAGGCGTATTGTAATATGCGCGTCTGTCGCACGACCGTCACGCGGTTTTTTTTACAGCGATTCGCGGTAAAAAAGTCGCGCGATTCCAAAGGCTACTTGGCAGTATCCAAATGGAAAACGCCCTACAAAACGGCCCAAAGTAGTCCCGGGACCTTTTCAGGCGTGGGCCGTTTTGTAGGGCGTTAGGGACGGGCGGAAATACGGCGAGGTGGGAACGAGGGCATTGACTACAATGCAATTTATATTTTTGACCGTTTTGTAGAGCGTTCGTCGAGCGTAGAACGCCCTACAAAACGGTCAGGTGTGAACGCAGCCTAACAGTTCCCTCACGTGTCCTGTAGAGGTGCCTGGGCCGGGGTGATGTCACATTCTGGCTCCCGGCATCTACAGGAAATGCAAGGGAGCTGTACCAGCAATGCACATATGGATGGAGCTCCAGCACAGCAGCCCAGACTGGACCCCAGGCTGAGGATCCACTCCAGTTCTAGTGACATGGCCAGACTGGGTGGGCGTTACAAAAAAAAAAAATTAAAAACATTTTGGTGTGTGTGCGCTTTTGAGGGCCCATAGTGTGTTAAACTGTATGACACAATCGCACCTACCGTACATTCTGGTGTGGGAGGTGTGTTGGGTTGCCATTCATTTGAGTGCACAGTTCGCACGCCTGCAATGAAACGCGCGGTCCCCTAATGCCGTGTTGGGGTGGGATAGGAAACGTTACCATACTGCTAGCAAGGGCTTAGCTAAGTACTGTACCTGCTCTGCCATCAGAACTGGGCTTTAGTGCTCCAATAGGAACATAGAAGACTGACAGAAGGAAAAGATCAAGCCCGTTCTCGAGGCTCTACATAAGTGGTAGGCAACCTCGGCACTCCAGCTGTGGCAAAACTCTTGACAGCCGCAGGCATGACTTCTAGAGGCAGAAGCAGGATGGGTTTCACTGCAGCTGAAGTGCTGAGGTTGCCTACCCCTACTCTACATATTAAGTTCCTCCAGTCTCTCATGATATGTTTTGTTCCTTGGGCCTTGCATATTTTTTTATTGCCCGTCTCCGGACTCGCTGCTTTCTCTGCTGTCTGGCCATGCTGTTTGTTCATTTTGCAATAATCTGAAATGAGCACCCCCAAATCTTTTTTCCTCTGTAGTTCTGGCAATCTATACTTCCAATAACGGGCAATATGTACAATATGATGCAGGTTGCATTACCCTAGCATTGATTATGATGGGACTGTGTTTACTGCAGTACAGTTCTGTCACCTGGGATACCTCTGATGGGGAGATTAAAGCTGGATTCTGGGTGGAAAAACTTTAATCCAAATGCATTACTCAATAGCCACAAAGGATATAAATCCACTTTGTGTGGACTTACCAAATGTCATATAAAACCCAGATATAACTTTCTAAAAGTAGCAATGACATCATCACTGTGCTGTATATAGCCTGTGCAGAGAGCAGTGGGAGGCACCCATCAGGCTCCACCCACTACAGGCTGCCTGCAGAAAACTACAGAAGAAGGTGGATACAAGACCAGTCACCCTGCACAAGGAGGGGGAGCAGAAGTGACCGGTCTTTTTACAGGAAGCTCCTACAGAGAAATGGTTTACCACTGGATTGCTGCACATATCTGGAAGACATACACAACACAAACATACCAAGAGGTTCAAAGCTCTGCCCGGAATACACTGAGTGGGCAGATTATTATGACCACCTGACGTTTGTAGGCAAATTAGCTATAATTTGTCGCTGAAGTTACTAGAGGGCCAGACCATTATAAATAGGGAAGCAGGTTGTTTACCACGACAGTAGAAGTGATTTTTTTCTGAAGATACGGGTAAACAACGCGATTTAACAGCCTTTGAACGTGGGATGATTGTTGGCGCTCGGAGCCATGAAGCGAGTATCAGCAAAACAGCAGAATTCGTTAAATGTTCAAGAGCAGCTGTTGTTAAAGTGTTTAAAGACTGGACTGTCAGCCGAAAAACTGGGTCTGAACGTGCGAATTGTGGCCATCAGCGACTAGCCAATGTTAGGGCAGAACAGAGACTGGCAAGACTGCTACAAGACAACAGAAGGTCAACAGTGCAGTGTCAGATTCCTCGCATCACCTTTCAACATCTCGTGGAGTCACGAGGCAGCCCAACTAAGTCATCTCATGGAGTCATCTCGTGGCCCAACGAAGTACTGATGGGGTGGTCCTAATAATCTGGCCACTCAGTGTATAGCCAAAAGGATGCCGCTAACACAACGCTAGCGCCCCCAGATGGCCCTGAAGAGTATAGGATTGTCCTATACTTGTCAGCACCTTCTAAGGGCAATAGTACCATGCGAATGGCATCCATCCAACTATAGGCCAGGTGGAACTTTTATAAAATGACCTCCAAGATTCAAGGAAAAAAAACACATGACTTGTTTTCAGACAATATTTGCTTATCCTGGAGCCTGGATTTAAAGAAAACATGTGCCGTAAAGCATTAAACCAGGGAGATAGAGGCAAAACTAGCTAAAGGGAGATGTGCTGCATTATATTGCATCGACCTGGGACCAGGCAGGAAAGAAACTCTGTGACCCAGAAGAAAATATGTCACCTCCAGTATCACTGTGCTGCTCTCCTAACGTCTTCTGGACCACTACAGTATCCAATGTTCCGAATCTTGTTAAAGGAATGAAAACCCCAACAGCTTTAAATGTACATTAGTTTTTATTAAGAACATAAAAAACAAATCTGCTGCCCCTCTGGCCACTGAGACATTCCATGGGGCATGGGGAAATGGGACAATTTATTCCATGGGATGGGCCTGCAGAAAGTAGGACACTTGGGAACTACAAAAGTGACATCTGATGAAGGTTTGGAGGAGATCTAAGGAAAACAACCCATAAACTGACCTATCTTTGTGGGAGAAACGACTGGGCTTTGGAGGAGGACAATGTTTTGTAGAAGGGGCAAGATTTGGAGGGGCAGAAGTATGTCTTAAAATGGACACCGTAGATGTTTCAAATGACAAAACTGTTACCATTTCTAGATATATGGGTCAATATTTTTCGAAGCGGGGAACGTGGCTTGTCTGCAAATTGACTGATCTACAAAAACCAGAATAATTTGTTGTCTGTGTCTGCCCTAATTTTAGGGTCCTAAGGAGCCACATCTGCCGCCACCCCAACCACAGCTTCATCATAACTGACACATAATGCTCAGGAAAGAATACTCCTTCTATTTTGTGGTATTATCTTTGGTTCTGATTCAGAGAGAAGAGGCCACCTTCAGGTACAAATATTGAAAATCCACAATATGTGTATGACTGTTAGAGCTGCATGACCCAAAATAGCATTATCCAAGGGCAGTTGTTATCTTCTGTGGTCATATAGAGCTTTGTGGAGTCCTTTAAGTTTGTTTACTTGGAGGTTTGGTTATATGTCTAATACTGCCCTGAGTCGAACTGACGAGCTGCATTCAATAACATGTAAGTTCATCCAGCGCTATGATTGCCTTCAGCATGTGTATGTGACGGGTGCACTATAGAAACAGATTTTCACCTATAGTTTGAATTCTGATTGCTCTCTGTGTTTTTGTTCTGGCAGCAAATTGCAATAGCTGCAGCTCCTTTACCGCCTTTTGGATTTAAAACAACGCAAGTGTTATCAATAGGATATGATCCAAGAGCTGTAGAGCTTCGAGAATAGCCATTGCAACCAGTCAGGGCCCAGCCATCGTCGCATGACACCGTCACCTGCATTGCAAACAACAGTAATGTTAGTTTTATTGTATCATTGCAATCAAGGAAAATATCTCCATGACTGGTTGGTAACATTTAAAGCCTGTCTCCAGGCTCACCATGCTCCCCATGCCAGCAGAAAAGAGAATTTCCCTGTGAGTCCAGGGTGGGGGTGGAGCCTTGACGCCCTGGGCTAACAGGAAGGGGGTTGATTGACAGTGAGCGTCATTTAACCCAGAATACCATGACACTGCATGGATGGGTGAGTCTGCGAATGACAATGCTGGAGATAGGGTGAGCATTGCAGCCAGAGCTTCTTTATTTTGAAGAGCTGCTGTGAGATACATTACATATGTTATTATAAACATATTAGATTGTAAGCTCTCAAGAGCAGGGCCCTCCTAACCCAATTGTACTGAAATTGTATATTTTGAAGTGCTGCACAAACTGTTGGCGCTGTATAAATCCTATATTATAATACTTATTTGGCCCAAGCTGAAATTGGTCTTTGAAGCATGCCTGACATGGGCTATTGCCATTTCTTCTGAAAATGTGAGCTGGCTGGCACCTGAACCAGAACAAGCATGCCGATTAAGGAAATCAAGAGGTTCCAAGCCAATCAAATCATTGGGACCAAAGGGTCAGGATGACAGCCAGGCAACTATAATTTCCAGAAAGGTAAGTCAGCAATGGCAACCTATTCAGTATATTCCTGACATTACATATTCCCTTTATTAGGTAAAGCAGTATATAACCTCCATAATATCAAGATGCTCTGTTGCATCAGTGGCGTCATAAGGGGGGGTGCGGCCCGCACCCGGGTGACACCATTGGAGGGGTGCCCTGAGTTGTACTGACCGAGAGCCCGACAGTGTCAGGAGAGAGAAGGGGACCCGTTGGCATAGCTCATCCTGCCGGGTGAACGTCCCCTCCTCTCTCTGTGACACCCGGCCTCGGAACGCCCCTGTGTTGCATCAGAAAAATAATCTAGCATTGCAGCAATAGGACCTAATACATAAAAAACAGTAGTACCTTTTCAGTAAAGCCCACAGGAGCATGCTCTTTGACTTTGCAGGCGATACTTGGAGCATGACAGCACAAAGCATGAGAGGTCATCTCATTTTTCCCAATACACACTGGATGTTTCTTGCCGGGGTGGTGAACCGGCCTCACATGGTCACCCAAATGTCCATTCAGAGAGTGAGAGCTGCAGCCTGAGATAGAGAACATTAGTAGTTACTTAGAAAGAGTATTTTCTTAATCATTACCATGCTTTGTCTATGCAGGAGATAGCACATGCAGAATTCTAATGACCATACACTATACACCAAACTCAGTACTTCTGATGGAGTGAAACCACAAATCCCATTACACATCTGCCTCTGGGAGTCACGTTTTTTTACATTGAAAATAGATTGTTCAATTTACTAAAGACATTAGCGTGTGGATCGAATGTACTTAGCTCACACATTTAAAAAATAATCAAGTATTTTGACTGTAAGGCCACAAAAAATGCCCCAAAAACTGCGCTTTTTCATGCAGGAAAAATCATTGCTGCTGTTTGCTTTAACTGCAGTGGACCACAATGAACATCAGGCGATGCGGTGCACTTTGTATGTGGATTCAAGTGCCATTTATAAGGATGGCAGCACATACATACATTACACTGCAGTGCTCTGCTGTAAATTTAATTTATAAGGTTACACAATGGCGTAGTGGTTAGCGCTTCTTCCTTGCATTGGGAAATGCTATCAATTCTATCAGTCGTGTCCTTTTTTGCCAATTACGAAGTACATCAAGTCCATGTATGAGTTTGCTTTAAATTATTAGTTTGTACCTGTTAGAACATGGTCTTCCTCCAAACAGCTGGCAGTGGTCATGGTGTTTGTATCATCAGGAGTACTGGAATTAACCTGGCAGTTTGCTTTGGGCCAAACACAGCATCTTGCAATAGCATATACTCCATCACCTCCGAATGCATTGTGGGCAGTGCAGGTCTTCTTACCATCCTTATCCTATATGTTAAAGAAAGACAGCCAATATCATGAGTCCCGGGTATCTTCCAGAAGCTTGACCAGCACAATCCATTTAAAAGCATGGCTTTCTGTAGTGTGTCAACAAAACAAACAAATGTTGGGCTTGTGTAATACGACAGTTCAAAGGGCGGTAATAAATAGCAGTCATCAAATTAAAGTTTACTGAATTCAGATCAGTAGAAGAAGAATTCTAATTGGATGCTAAATATTATTGAATAAATATATCGATATTGAAGAAAGTAACATTTTTAAGTTAACACATTATAAAAATTAGCTCAGCTACAAAAATAGATTTAGCATAGCAAACAAAGGACTTGGCACATGCTCCATACTCCTGCCAAGTGCTATGATGATCCAGCTTACACCGCAGTTTGCTAAACTGAATGCTGGATGTGTCACATGTCAGCTTTAATTGAGCTAGTGGAGGTTTAGTCCGAGTTCTGGGATGTGCATGCTATCCAGCAGTAGAATTGAATATTAACTGCAGAGGGTGTGATTGAGAAATGGCATGACCAACTTTGAGCTCTCGGTGTTTGGGAGCTACAAGCCTCACCTTGCTTAGTGTGAAGGGTACATTGAGGGTATTACCGTGTCTTTCTGAAGCCCACATTCCATTCCTTAAGCACTGGTTGTTTAAATTACATGCCAGCTTTGTACATCATTTGAGACTCTATTGGTTAGATTTCCCTGCAGTAATTCTGGCAGCTCTATCCCCGACAGAATCCAAGAGAAAGATGGGATGTCATCAACTGATTCAGCTTGCCAGCACTGAAATAGCAGGTTTGTTGCACTTGCCTTGAAAGCAAACGCGTACTTTGCACTCTCAAGTCAAAATAAAAGTTCTGTACACCTACCTCTATTTGCTCCCCTTTCCTTTTTCCATTTCTAGAGAAACTAGAACAGCTGAACATTTCCTCTTTCTCAGTACATTGGACAGAGGTTGTTGCTGTTCGGGCAAAGCCTGATGGTTTGGACCAAACTGTTCGACACAAGAGCTCCTCATCTAACAAAGAAGGTAAGACACAGTTATAGTCTTTTTATCAGTTCAGCTTTCATGCATGGGTCACAACTGCACATGATACTTGTAATTGCTTTGTCACATGAGGTTAACCCCTGGTTCACAGTTGCCTTATTTGAAATACACTGATCTCAATGAGCTCCAAATGAGACAAACGTAATCTATGGGTTAGTCTCATAACAGTAGAAAATGAAAAACACGTATAAGCCAACATAAAAGTCATTTTTAAGAACAAATCAACCAAACAGATATTCTCTCCAGTACAATGAATTGAACAACTTGTCTGAGACAATTCTTCTTTCAGACCTGTGGACAAATGTAGCAAAGGCAACAAATTGGGCAGGGGCGAAAGCCATGGATGCCATGATGTTCTTGGTTATAGTGTCTTACCACTGGCTAGTTTAACTGGTAATCCAGCAACCCTGTTGGGAGTGATAAGTCTGTGGTCATCAGGGAACCAGGCTTCATTAATGGCGCTCTTAGTAGAGAAATGGATGAGCCGCTGTCGCAGTTCGGTTACAGTCAAGTCTGGTTTGCCATTCAGTATCATTGCTGCTATACCTAGAACACACATTTAGATAATGGTGACCAACACTTAATTTTGGCAGAAGAAATAGCAAATATGTCAATACATAAACACCATAACGTGCACTTTGTACACCAGTGCTATTAACTACCTTATTTATAACTGAAGTCCTAGAGGGGCTTTCACTTTCAGTAAAATATTGCACTCTGAGATCATTGGATATTAAAAAAACTGGCACACACAGCAGTATCCCCAAAGTACTTTTAGATGGCTGCAGTAGAAAGACAATACAGCTTTTGCTTTGGAAATCCATTGATTTCAGTAGATTCCGGAGGCTGGAATTGAGTCAACTTTCTTCAGCTGAAAAGCAGACCCATTGTTGGTGGTTCTGTATGGCTGCCATGTGATTCTGTCTGCCAGCCAGCATGGCTCTGAGGAAAGACCCCCCCATCCCTAAAATGTAGACAATACTGTACCATTTTCCTAACAGCGGAGAAACCCTGTATTGAACATCTCGGTTTAATCGTAATGATATCATCTGTTCGATGCCCTTGCAGAAAAATGTGAAGACTACAGGCAACTAAGTGTGTTGCTGGAGTCATGATTGACCTTTCAACTATAGATCAAAGAGGACATATAACTAGCTTGCAGTATAATACATTCTTTGTATACAGACTTCAAGTAGCTCTGTCAGATTTGTATGACAGTAATGATTATGATACAGTGTTAGTTATTGTGCTAAGATGGTACAGGCCTCTGCAGTGGGTTTCCCATAACAATAAAGGTTAGAAGGCCAATAGCTAACAGATTATTCACCAATTAGGCCCAAAGAAGCTCCCCAGTGATACTCTCTATAGTGAGATACACAGGTATAACAAAACGAACACATGCAGAATTTCAAGCAACTAATCATAGTTTTCTACTGATGTGACTAAAGTAAAGTGCCATGGGTTACTGTAATTTGCATAAAGCCATTGCAGTTTGCACAACCTTTTAGCATCCCTTCATACTTGTGCATTCTGTAGTGCATGTGTGCAGCTAAAATGGTACCCGCAGCATTTGTACTTGCCCATACCTGCCACATGTGCTGCTGCTTGTGAAGTTCCACTCTTAGATATAAAGCAAGTGCTGCAGTCACTAGAGGCTCCAATAATATCCTCTCCTGGAGCAAACAGGTCAACACAGTTCCCAAAATTTGTACCGAGCACTCCCATTGTTACTGGCTGGTCCTCATAATTAGTGGCTCCAACAGTTATAACCTGTACGAGGCAGAAAAGTACAACAATCACATTTCTCACAGAACTTTAAAAAAAGGCAAAGTGATACATTTCTCAAAAGTCTAGTGTATGTTGTAGCACTGCATGTTACAAATAAAACTTAAAGTAAAAAACAAATTCTTGATTTCTGGTATACCAGCAAAGCTTGCTATATAAATGACTGTCATAGTACCTTGAAATGTTGGGATCTGGGTGTCTTTGCTGACTTTAGTAAGGAAGTGTTATTGCAGCTAATTCTATGACAGGGTGCTAATTAAATTAGAGCTTTTTCATCTCCTGCCTGTTTCTAAGATCTCTTAAAAGTTAAAGTTAAATCTTAAAAATGGATTAAAATACCTTAACTATTAACAATATTGCACCTTATTTGTGTATCACTCAGCTGTAGATCCTCAAATCAATCAATTCATTTGGACTGACACTGTCCTTCCTTCTGGAGGGTGGCTACTTTTGTTCCTTATGGTCCATGTGTGTGTTGTAAAGTAGCCACCGCTCCAAACTCACTCCCGTGATGGACTACAATCTCAATACAGATTAGTAAACTAAACATCAAATTGTAGTTTTCCTTGCAGCATTTGGTAATACTCCCCCCTCCCTCTTATAAGGATACTATGAAGGCACCACAGTGCAGCAGACAGTTATTTGTTTGAGATGAGGATGAGAAACCTCAAGTCTGAATTACATATAAGATTACATATAAGACTGCAACATTAATCTAATTCCCAGCAACACCACAGACCTGAAAACATTTAGGGTGGAGATGGCCTTTAAGCTGCCCAGACTTAAACTGTTAGTCTGAATAGATACAATAAAGTGTTGCGCTCACTAAAGAATAACCATTACTATACACAAATGATAAAAAATGTGATAATCAACACTAGTGACACATATCAAACAATACTGAGAAACTAAGCAGCAGAAAGAAATCTTCCTCAAAAACCCAAAAGTGCTCCTACTGCAACCTCTTGATCCATGGGTGGAACACGCGTGCTCTTGTTTTAATCACTTAAGAACTTTGCTTTATGTGGGATTGCTTCACATTATGTATCAGTATATAATAGATCAATTTGGATTGTATTTATCACTAAGGAACTTGTTAGAATTACTACAAACCTTTGCTTTATATGGGCTTGTTTCACAGTATTTGTCATTTCATAAGAGATTCATTTGGATTTTATTTATTAACACCGTTTGATACTGTTGCAGTATGAGCACTGAAGAAATGTCTTCCTTTTTGGCCTACTAGGGTTGATCCTTGATTTCTAGTGACATAAACTCCAAACTAGACCACATTAGTATTTCACACCTCTGGTTCAGATGCTGGGGAATACAGACAGGCATCATCCTTATAATTTCCAGCCGCTGCAATGATCACCACACCAGATTTGATGAGCGTACGGCTGGCCATATTGAGTGTTCGACTGTATCCCCCAACAAAGGGGATAAGGATGATCAGGGGGCTATATGGCTGCTCAAGCAACGTCTTCTTGATGTACTCCAGACCTGAAGAACATAAATTAAGTTTTTTTATATGTTTTGCAATTTTAATGTTTGCTAAAAGTTACTGTGGTGTTTCTGTTAAGTAGGGTGGTATTATATTAACCAAATGATGCAAAAGAATAAATGGATAACAAGTGAAAACACTTAAAATGTCTGAGGAAATCCTGTATGGGCCACTTATAACGGATGATTTCAGGAAAATCAGATTAAGGACTTCCTTTGCCATACAGACACTCATAGGAAAGTTCCTAAGGCCACAACTGCACCAGAGTCCAACAATTTGTGACATAGGCATGCGCACAGAGTGTGCCTGGGCACACCCTAATCACCTCGGGCGCAACACCAAAACTGCAACAGTGGGCACCATTATTCACTGAGCCCGTGGAGACATCACAAAGATCTTTCTGTGACCGGCTCAGCGATACAGAACGCAGGATTACTTGCCACTTACATTCCTTACATAACAACCACAGTCCTCAGTGCCTGGGAAGCTGCAAGGGAGCGTGGCTGTGTATATACGCATGTGTGTTTGTACTTTTGTGTGCACACCCTAATGCAATAGGCTGCGAATGCCTATGATTTGTGATGACATTCATTTTGCATTGTAGACCTGCTTGGGCACCTTTAAAGACTTAAAGGAGAACTATGAGGTGAGTGCTTTTCACTCACCTCATAGTTCTAGCCGACCTGTGACAATGAGACTGTCACAGGTCGGCTCAGTAGATCGGGAGGTGAGCGAACACATACCGGCGTTCGCTCACCTCTCGATCCTGTCACGGCTCTCTGCCGTGACAGGGGAGGGGCTGGATTCCCCCCTCCCCGCTCCGATCCGCCAGCGCTGACTGGCGGAACGGACAGGGGAGGGGGCGGGTACAGCTGGCTCTGCCTCTAGATATGCAGAGCCAGCTGTCACTCACGCAACTGGGCGGATCTCGACATCGATGTTGGGATCCGCTCCGACTGTGGCGTCTCAGTGTACCGCGAGCTGTAGCTCGCGGTATACTGAGCCGAGGGTGACGGGAGGATGCTAGTTTGTGTCCTCCCGTTACCCTAAGGAGAACTATGGGGAAAAGCCCTGACCCCATAGTTCTCCTTTAAGGGTGAATTCATCTAAATTATTGGACTGGGAAGAGTACAAAAGGCAGCTGAGAGGAGTCACAGGACTTTCTGCAGTTCCAGCAACACACAGTTGTCTTTTCATTTAGAGTCTTTATAGATAGACCGCACAGTGTAATGGTAGTTCTCTATTTATAAAATGTGACCTCTGATATCCATTTTTTAGGCTTTAGTTTTTAGGAGAATTATTTGCATAGCAGAGTGTCATTGCCCTATGCCTGTGGTGGTAAATACAGTCCAGAGTAGATATAGTAATGGCTGTGCTTTAAACCCAGTCAACAATTTAAAACATCATCTGGAGATATACTTACCCATTAGACTGCCACTCACTGTCCCTTTACCCTGGCAATTTAGTACTCGCAGGCTGCGGAGATTAACACCTTTGGCAACTCCCGCATCCCTTCCATTTACAACTCCAGCCATATGTGTTCCATGACTTTCACATTTACTAGCCTGCAAAATAAATACATAACTGATATCATCGCAGTTTGGGTGTTCTGTACAGTGTTTTTGCTAAACCCAAATTTTGCATTCTATGCAGGGCTGTCTTTAACACAGGGCAAAAGGGGCAGCTGCCCAGGGCCCAGTCATTGTTGTGGGGCCCAAAGCAGTTGCCCCTTGAGCAGGTCCTGTGCTGCAAAACTTCTACCACTGGCCCTGCATCTCAGCACTGACAGCAGAGTGCTAGATAATTGCAGAGCCGGTGACCTGCCCCTCCATGCTGTGTGTATGTGTGTGCTGGAATGTGCATTTGTGTATTAGGGAACACTAAACGTCCAGAGAGAGGGGTCACTAGGCTGCTTGTATGTGATGGGGGTCACTACATTCTGCTTGTCTGTATGTGATGGTGGTCACTACATGCTTCTTGTCTGTATGTGATGCGGGTCACTACATGCTTCCATGTACATATGATGAGGGACACTACACGCTAGTTAGTGCTAGTGTAAGTCTGCATAGACAGTCGTCTGAGGGCACCGGGGAGGGAAGAGGGGGTGCAAAATGCACCCTCAGCTGTGTACACAATAATCCTTGCACCGGCCCTGCCCTGGAGCCCGCAAAAGATACACCCGGGCCACTCTTCTGTTTACTGTGCGATCGGTATTGCATAGTGTTGCTCCACCCCTGTCATATAGGCGTATACATGGGCGAAATTGCATGGCAGGGGGCGGGGTTGGTTAGGGGGACGGGGTGGGTAGAAGTGGGGGCCCTAGAAAATGTTTGCCCAGGGTCCAATCAGTATTAAAGATGGCCCTGATTCTATGTAATTAAATTAGGGAGCAAATCCAGAAAGTAAATTCATGTCCATGTGTGATGCAGTCTCTGAGCTTCTCATGTAACTAATGACCTATACATTCAACAGATTACAAACTACAGAATTAATAATTTTTTATAGAATGTTAAAAGATTAACTGCATGTATTTGTAAATTAAAGTGGTCAGTCCACCCATACTAAGCTCTATAGCTCTAAGCTAGGTTGAACTCGATGGACATGTGTCTTTTTTCAACCTGACTAACTATGTAACTATGTAAGCCAACTTGTTGGCTTACCCCCTTTTTAATTTAACTTGATGGGCTTTATGGTCCCTTCTCACGAGTGCATTCTGTAATGCATGTGCTATAATGCACATAAAAAAGGTACCTGCATCATTTTCAGCAACACAGTTCAGTACAATGCATGCTATATGCATTGTACTGCAGGTATGTTGGCAGCTACTGTACACGTACGTTCTGGTAATGTGCAGTAAAATGAAGTTGTGACTATTCCCTGCTGCAATGGATAGGTATGAAGCCATGCATACTATAAAAAGGATCTCTGATAAAACAGTATTTGTAACTAGGATCACCCACAAAGTGAACTGCCTCGTAAAGGGGTCCTTATGATCGCTTACTAGTTCATAACAATACCTTATACATTAATTTCAGGCAGAGCAGACTAATGTGCAATCATTAGTCTACGTTAGGAGAGTTGCTCCAGTTCTGACACATATAAAAAGTGCCTGGAACATTAACTCCTAACCCCTACTACTTTTCTTTACAAAAAAATGGGAAATATTGTGGAGGGGGTTGCCATGTTGTCCTGATGAGGTCACATTAAGCCGTGTGTGAGTGTGGGTGGGGGGAACAACAAGAAAAGCTGTACTTTCTAATGTGCAAATCCATAAGAATGTTCAAGTTGGATTTTAAACTGGCCCCATAGAAGATAACCTTTTATGTTTCTCTGGTTTCTTGCAATAACTTCATGTAATTCCACAGGAACCCATCATTTGAACCCAAAATGAGCCCCCTTGCAGTGTGTAAGGCAACTTTAGAACTAGGACATGAACATTTGAGAACTTTCCACCAGGGTCCCCATTATATACATGATACTGGTTTGGACTTCAACCTGACATCACCTGTCCAAAACTACAAAATTGGATGTTGATGTTGGATAAGATATGGATTAGCAATGTTGTTTAGTTTTTCTTTTCATTTTTATACAGTGCATTCTATTTTAACAATCTTCAGTAGAACATGACTGACCTGCCGGTGGAATCTGGTGCCATCTTCCTCTGGAACATTCTCAAACTCTGTGACAAGAACCTTCCCTTCAATCTCCCTGTGATTGCTCTGTATGCTGGTGTCCAGGAGATACACTTCCACCAGATCTCCTGTATCTAAAAAGAAAAACATATTCATTTACACATCCCAAATTTCAATGGATGACAGTGACAAAAGTAATGGCTAACCAGATGCTGAACACAGTGTGTTGAATACATGTCTATTTCAATTTCTCTGCCATTCATTGGGGGCAAAACATTACCTATGGTGGTATATGCCGTAACTATTGGGTTTTGCACTCTGCTCCTATGCGCTGCATCCTTGCTTTAATCAGTGCCTCTTCATGCTTTGCTTAGAGTTTGTAGCCTATGGGTAGGCAACCTCGGCACTCCAGTTGTTTTGGAACTACAAGTCCCATGAAGCATTGCAAGACTCTGACAGCCGCAGTCATGACAATCACCAGGTGACGACAGCGTTCTGCCGGCACCCGAGAGATTGCTATCAGCACTATAGTAGCAACAGCTACTACAGTGTTTTACAGGATTCCCATGGCCCTTCCGTGGGGCATCAGCCAATGTAAGTACAGTATATATAAATATTTGTAGGTGCAGTTCTTAAATCTAATCAGAAGCAGGCTTTAAAGGAGAACTATGGGGTGAGGGAATTACACTCATTCCCATAGTTAGAGCCAACATGTGACATTGAAACTGTCAAGCATCAGCTCTATTGATTGGGAAGTGAGTGAAAACATACAGCCGATCTGCTCATCTCCCTGCAGAGAGCGGTGACTACCAGTCACCGCTCCACGCAGGGATCCCCCCTTCACCTCTCCGGTCCTCCATCGCTGACTGTAGGGACGGGCATAGCTGGCTCTGCCTCTAGAGCGGCAGAGCCAGCTGTCAATCAGCCAGCTGGGTGGATCTTGACAGTATTGTCGGGATCCGTCCCGTCTGCGGCACTTTCTGCTTATAGCGGGCAATAGCCCACTATATGCTGAGTCTTGGGTCATGAGAGGACATAGTATTTGTGCTCCCGTGACCCAGAAGAGAACTATGGAAAAAATGTTGCCCCATAGTTCTCCTTTACCCCTAATGCCACCTAGGGAGCCCAAATAAGGTGATGAAGCAGAGATCTGCTTCTCCAGCTTCTTGTCCTGGCTACAGAAGCCGGAGAATGTAAACAGCGACACTGGAAGTGATGTACCACACATCACTTCCGGGTCCAGTGATTGGAGGAGAGGTCAGCGGCTAGAACCTGGCTGATCTCCCTCCGATTGATGCGGAGAGACACGTGTGCCAGACACCAGAGCCCAGGGAGGCTAGCAGCGGAGGGCACACACTGCTGCTGGGTACAAACGATTGGGCGCCTGTACCATCATATGTATTTTATCTGTGTATTTAGCTCTTTGCCTGGAGTTCAGTTTTAAATAAAGTTATAAGTAAGATTCTTACTTGGGGGGTTAAATTGGTTCCCCACATGCGGAGCAGGAACAATCCTATCAAGGTTCCAAGGGACACTCTGAGCAAACACATAGGAATCCTCTTCAATGTACTCAACATGCGGCAACTTCAGGGCCTGGAATAGAAAAGAATCAGTGCAAGATGATTCCAACAATGTGGTGTTGAGTCTAAAGAAAGCATTTACCATGATACACTTGCCTGTGCTTAGGGTGGCAAAGAGGAACATTTTTAAAGGAAAATTTTAAACTGCAACACAGACAGAAGTCAATGTCAATGTCAATGTTAATGTTATAAGTTTATAAACTGGCCTCATATTTTTAATTAGTTGCATGGAATTGTTTTAGAAATTAACATTAAAAAAGGGTCCTTCCATGGTACCGTCCTTGCAGAGCATGCTGGGTTTTCCCATAAGAAACTCCAGCAGTGGCTGCTTATTTTTTGGCTTTGTCCATCTGAAACATCAAACTGAGAAGTATGAGCTAGAGAAGGAGGGGGGTGGGTGCTGGTGGTGAGTAATAACAATTAATTCACGGCAAAGTGGCAAGATAACTGGATGCCAGTGGTAAATAATAAATAGTCATATACAATGTTTCATAATTGCCCGATAAAAAGAAAATAAATATTACTAAAATGTTTAAAAATAAATATGCATAAAATTAAAATGTTTTAAAATAAAATTACCATATTTTTCACTCCATTAGACGCAGCTGACCATAAGACGCCCCTAGGTTGATGCCCGTGTTGCCTGTGTCTAACTAGAGCTAGAACTCTTGTGACAGCTGAGAGGAAGGGAAGCTCTCTCCTCACGGATTTGCGGCTGTCCGGCGGCGTGAAAGGTAGCCGGCGGGGGGGTTTGCAGTGGAGAGAACTTCCTGATGGGGACGGGGGGGTTGGAGCTTACCTGCGGTAATGTTTAAAATAAAATGCATATGATTAAAATGTTTAAAAATAAAATAAATATTTATTTAAATGTTTTAGAATAAAATAAATATTAAAAACATGTTTCAAAATAAAATAAATATTCTTAAAATGTTTAGTCGTCAACATAATAAAAAAAATATACAAAAACACAATACTTTCCATTTAAACTTTAGACTGCACTATTTGAGCTGCGCTAGTACATTGCTGTTTTTCCTGTAAAGTAAACATTCCTTAATCTATGCGTTTTCTGTTACATGTGATGCCAGTATATTGCTCTGCAGTCACATGCTTACTAGCATCAAATACAAGTATCAGCAGGTGAATGGGAATCAAGCCACTCATTGACTAGGGTTATAAATGACAAAACCCTATGCAAATACAGAAGGGATTTGTTTTTTATTCTTGTAAAGGAATATCCTAGTCGGGGGCATTTCACAGCACAAAGCTAACGGGACAGTTGGAGTGACAGCTTGTGATAATATTTATATCAAGCTATTTGCAGAGCTGTAGGTATAAAGTTAAACCCTGAATACATGGTCTTTGTTAAACCCCTTACCATCAGATTCCCACCGTTTCTTTAAGAGATCTAAGTAATCAATGGACTGGGCCATTGGAAATGCAACAGCATATGCTGATATGTACTGATTGTATTACTGACATTCTAATGTACTATTGTGTCTTTTGGCCTGATTGTGCGCTGTGGCCGGATTTACTCTCTCTGTTGCCCCAAGGCCAGGTTCCTCAATGCGCCCCCCTGTATGCAAGCTACATACAAGTGATCTCGGCGACATCGACGGGATCACTTGTACAAAACAAGCAGCGGCTTCCCCATTGTAAATTTAGCCCTGCTTGCCCAAAGCAGGGCTAAATGTAGAAAACAACTATCCGCCCGGCGCCCGGAACTGCATGCCCCAGGCGTCAGGAGATAGGAATTCCACACCCCTGTTGCCCCTCTACTCCCTGCTGCGCCAAGGCTGGGCCTCGGTTGGCCTTGTGGGAAATACGGCCCTGGCTGTGGTGCAATGTTAATTTTCTATATGCATGCTTATCTATGATACTGAGGAAGTTTTCATATATATTTTTTTTTCCTGCACAATGCTGTATTCCTATATATACATGTAACGTTCTTCTAAGCAAGTAAAACCTAATTCAGCATTCCTCATGGGCTTCCAATCATTTGATCACTGTGATTGGCTGGGGGCGTGCAATTATTATTATACAGGATTTATATAGCACCAACAGTTTGCGCAGCGCTTAATTGAGCGCACACCCAGCACAAAACAGCGTTGCTGGCCATATGCACATATGTGGCAGCACAGAATAAGACCCACCTCTGTACTTGCATATATATGGGGTCATCCCCCCCACCCCCCGCTTTTGCAGATATTCCACACTTTGGGTGAGCTAAATACCTACTACCCGCACTGTCTATTACGGTTCCTCCTGCTGGCTCATACATCCTATAGCGAGGTATCAGGTGGTAGGAGGAACCACAGCGCAAGGTTACCATAAAAGCAAGTATATTGCTTGATCTATTACGTGTTGCCCTTTATGTTCACTTCACGAAGTGCTGTTGCTTCTTAGGCTAGGTGCACACCTAGGCGACTGAGATGGTGAGCGGTTTTCGCATGTATTCGTTTGCGTGACTGTTCTTTGAAAACCGCACGGTTGTCACACGGTTTTCAATGCATAGATATTCTATGGGACCGAAACCGCGAACAACCACCTGAAAATAGCTCCTGTACCTTTTTTGCGTGACAGGCCATTTTGTCTGCACGGCAAACTGCAAAGGTGTGAACAGCCTCCATTGACTTCAATGGAAATCTGTATTTTGAACCTAGCCTAAAAGTCAGCTAAAAACTTGTTTAAAACTACTGCTAGCACATATTTATTTGCAATAAAGTCATTGACACAGCTGGAATGTATTATTCCTTGGCCCCGTGGTTTATACAAATCCCCAACCAACGCTGACAAATGAGGTCACTCACCATCTCTAACAGATCACTGCTCATCCTAACCACAAAGCCCCGGAAGAGTTCATGGAAGACATGAAGAACCTTAGTCAGATAGCCGTGCTTTGCTGCCCTGGTCTGCAGGCGACCGATCACCCTTTCCGTCTGTGACTTGTGTACATTTTCTTTCAGCACCACCACGTATTGGCCGGACATTCTCCAGGAGTCCTGTGATGCCGCATCAGAAGAAAAGAGCATTTATTACAGCAGGACAGAAGCCAAAACTTTGTAGAAAACTCGCTGTATGGCTGACATCGCATCTTAAGAAACAGAGTAATTGCACTGAGCCACTGAGAGCTCCCCCTAGTGGGTAGCCTAGAAATCACTATAGTAATACAATAACAAAAATAAGGAAAATCAAAAAATACAAAAATCATATCAGAAATGATGTAATGATAAACATAACAATAATAACAATAATAACACCTTCCTGACCAGCTCACGCATATATGCGGTGGCTTTATCATCCGGCCGCCACATATATGCGTCCGCTGTTCTCTGCTGGAATGCTCACTGCGTGGTCCTAGCACAGTCACCATGTTGCCAACAACAGATCCCGGTCACTGTTTACGATGAGGAACCGGGGACAGGCTCCTGGTCATATGATTGCTTTGACTGGCTGTCACAGCAGTCACATGATCAGGAACCCATCCTACTGTTAAGTAATTTAAAGGGCCAGCAGCATAGGATTTATATATGTGGTCATATATATTATAAATTTCTCTTACAGTTCAATCAGTTACAAAGTAACATGTAAGAAAACCATACTGTCTTCTGAGCTGAAGTGAAAGGGAAAAACAAGTTACCGACATTAAAGTAAAAAGTATGAAATCATCTTCGGCATCTTCATGAGTGATGCTGTTTCTGACACGTGCCACAAAACCATAGAATTAAGTTAACCCAATGAATGCTTTTCACAGCTTCCGTATCATAAATAGGTCATTGGGACAATTAGGTAGACTTTAATATATCGTGCACATTTCAGGACATTATTTAATGGTAAACCAAGCAGATTTTTTTTCTTACCTTGTTACTCCACAGGAAAAGCCCAGGAGTCGTCTTCTTCTCGCTGTCAGCTTGGGCATCTTCTTCCATGACAAGCCTGAGGACAAGTTCTTCTTCATAGTCACCCTCCTCTGCCACAATCTGGAGTGGTCCAAGGACTATGCAGAAGGTCAACATCAAAAAGGAGCCAGATAGGATCATGGCGTGACCCTGGGCAAGCACCACTGGTACAACCTGCAATTGATCACGGGTTATCAGCAAATAGTTCTGATCCTTACACTTGACAGGTGAGAGTTTTACAGGCAAATAATAATATATGGTTATAGGAAGAATAACAGTACACAAGCCTTACAGAATAGGAAAAATAGGAAAAGGGCTACAGTACTCACAAAGTTTACCGTCTAAAGCCCAGATTTGGGTGGGGAGAAGCAGAATCACACCACCTCTTGTCTCATCGGATGATCCAGTCTGGTTACTGATTACCTGGGTCTGCTGAACCTGAATCCTAGAGTCAAATTACAAAAGAGAAAGCTAGTATGGTGTAATGCCACCCACTCACACAAACAGATGCAGGACTGAGCATGCAATGCCCCTCCACTCCCTCCAAAATTCCTGTGCAAAAACAACCTGGATGTGTAGATATTAAAACACACACACACGATCACAATACCTCTGGTCCTGCTTCAACCCTGCTTGGGTATTGCAATTCATTTCTGTCTGTTCCCTGCCCCCCTTAACAAATTCACTCTCCAATTATCTGCCATGCCCACTGCTCATTATTTGTGCTATTTTGGGAAACATTTTGCATATTCTCCGGAGCTAATTTTTTAATCTTAGCTTTTGATCTTCAAATTTCTCAGTTTTCCGCAGCAGTTGATCTTTTTAATTAAACACATGTTGTGTTATCCGTTAGGAACCCACAGCTTCAGCCACATTTTCTACTTTGATGTGTTCAAAGGAAAAGGTCACCCACAACAAAGGGGTTAGCAAATACAGTTGGACTGATTCCAACAATAGAAAGTCAGTGCTCATGCTGCATCCCTCATAATGCATAATAAAAATTGCAATCAGGCAGTTTTGACCATTGACACACTTTGAGTCCCTAATCTCCATCTCCTGCTCACAGGGGAGACACCAGGGGCAATTACATGCTTTGAGTCCCTAAACTTCATCTCCAGCATTCAGGGAAGACACCAGGGGTCATGACATGCTTTGAGTCACCAATCTCTAGAACACGGGGAAGACACCAAGGACCATGACACACTTTGAGTCCCTAATCTCCATCCTCCACACACATGGGATACACCAGGGGCCATGACACACTTTGAGTCCCTAATCTCTATCTCCAACATTCAGGGGAGACATCAGGGGCCATGACACACTTTGAGTCCCTAATCTCTATCTCCAACATTCAGGGGAGACATCAGGGGCCATGACACACTTTGAGTCCCTAATCTCTATCTCCAACATTCAGGGGAGACATCAGGGGCCATGACACACTTTGAGTCCCTAATCTCCATCTCCAGTATTCAGGGGAGACAACAGGGGCCATGACAGGCTTTGAGTCTCTAATCTCCATCTCCAGCACACAGGGGGAGACACCACGGGCCATAACACGCTTTGAGTCCCTAATCTCCATCCCCAGCATTCAGGGGAGGCATCAGGGGTGACCATGTGTGTATACTGTTAAATCATATATATATTGTGACCTTCTGTGTATACTGTCAACCCCCTTGTGAGAGTAAAAAAAATAAAAAAATAAGGAGTTTGATAAAATGGAATAAATGCAGTAAAATATTTTTAAAAAATAAGGAACCCCCAGCAATGTAAACACAATCGTAGCACAAAGACATACATAAGACCCATACCACACTACACTATCTGGGCAAAGATTTGTGGATATTGGAAAATCACATCTATAGAAATGTATTGGACATCCTATTCCAAAACCATAGATATTAGTAATAGTATTGAGTGCCTCCCCTCCCTTTTTTTAACCTATGACACCTTCCACTCTTCTGGGAAGGCTTTCCACAAAAATTTGGAGTTTGGGGATTTGTGCACATGAGGCCAAAAGAGCATCTGTGAGATCAGGTGCAGACGTGATGACCCAACAGAGTTGAGGTCAGGGCTCTGAACAGGGCACTAGAGTTCCTCCACACCAAACTCATCTAGTCATGTCTTTACGGAGATGGCTTCGACTACAGGGACATACCATTGCTGTAACAGAAAAGAGGCTTCCCCAAACTGTTGTCACAAGGTTATAAGTGCACATTTGTTCCAAAGAAAAGTGCACAATTGTTTAAAAGAATATTGCTAAATGTTAGACTGTACTTCATTTTAAATTTGGCTCCTTCAGTCACTGTGGACCATGCCAGGGCCTTTTGACAGCCTACAATGACATTTCTTTGCTGATAATCGGCACATGAATGGATAATATGACCTTATCCTGCCCTTAGTTGGCCCCATTCAGAGTTACATATACTAGCTGTCACTTTAGTTTCCTCTCATAAGGGTCTGGAATGCAGAAGATTAGTGACTTCCTTTCTAAGTGACAAGACAAGTGCCAAGGGTCATACAGTATATTACTGGGAGATAGGACAGTGACAAGACTGACGGAACTGTCACCCTCATAGGAGCAATAATCTCGTGCGATCATGGTGTCGTATAACCAGTTACAGACATTATTATTATCATACAGGATTCATCTAGCACCGACAGTTTGAGCAGCACTTTACAAAATGGAGGGAGACAGTACAGATTCAATACAATTTCAATACAGGATGGTTAGGAGGTGCCTGCTCATGAGAGCTTACAATCTGGTACACGCGATTTGTTTTTATCTTGGCTGTATTATAATATGTGTTTGACTCAGGGACGGTGCACACCTAGATGGCACCTCACCGAGCGGCAATTGTGCACGATTCCGCGCGGTCAGGAGTCGCCAAGGTGTGAACCAATAGCGCTGTGGGTGCCATTATTTTCGAATGGCACTCCAGTCGCGCCGGGCGGATTGAACGATTTCCCGCAGCTGCGCGTCGTACATGTTCCTTTTTTCTGCGATTGCTGCGAAGATGTCACCCCATTGAAATCAATGGGGCCGTGTGGCAATCGCTGCCTGCATTGTGCAGGACCACGCGATCCCGGGGCGCGCGATTATGGATCGCGGAGGTCTGCACCGGGCCTCACATGCAGGGTTGGACAGGCAAAGGGGCCCAGTTTAAAGTGACACTAAACTCTGGAGTTACATTTTAAAAATGCACTAAAGTACCCTAACGATTAACAAAAATGCATCTTATTTGTGTATCACTCAGCTGTAGCCACTGCTCCAAGCTCGCTCCTGTGATAGACTACAATCTCAATACAAATTAGTAAACTAAACATGAGATTGTAGTCCATCACAGGAGCGAGCTTGGAGCGGTGGCTACTTTACAACACACACAGGGACCATGGGGAACAAAAGTAGCCACCCTCCAGAAGGAAGGACAGTGTCAGCACCAATTCAGAGATGATTTGAGGATCTACAGCTGAGTCACTGGCGGGACTACCAGGGTCGCAATAGTCGCATGTGCCACTTGGGGAACCCAGAAAGGAAGGGATGCAGCGGATGCATATGTGAACAGTCCCTGGTGTTCCGCCACTTTCTTTCCCATAAAGATATAACTGGTGCTGCTGTACAGGGGCTATTTTTGAGGTCCAGGGACTACAGAGGTCCTGTTTGGGTTTCATAGAATAAATGACTACATCCAGACAGGTTATGGTTAGGTGGGCTAAAAGGAACCAAAAGGGCCCCAGAGAAGACTGGGAACATGTTACAAATATGAAGTAGGTGTCATCCCAATTTGGCTGCAAAAGTAGAAATACACTTTTGGGTTTCTTTATAAAATTTCTGCCTAGCGTATAGCTGGGCAGACGCCGTTCACACGGTACCAGAGCTATCAATGGTAGGGTAAGATCAAATGTGAAAAAATTGGGGGGTTTTACGTCATTTTCAGGCCTAAAATGTGGAATATAACATGGGTGCAAAAATGGAAAAAAGGGCCTCAGTCATGAAGGGGTTAAGGTACGTGGGTGGCTTAGGGCTTGTTCATACCAAATGCGCACCAGATCTGCATGAGTTTCTGCACATGCAGTGCAGTATGTTTTGCCATGTTTTTGACGCGTTCTTGGCCGTTTTAAAAAAATAACTTTTTAGTTTTTGTTTTAGCCTTAAAATGGGGTTTCAGTGCGTTCGAGGGTGTTTGCATGCATTTATTATGCAATTGTATGCATTTTGGTGCGTTCCAGAGCGAAAAAAATAGGGCATGCTGCAGTTTTTCCGCATGCTCTGGAACTGAATGCTCTGGTGTGAATGAGAGCCCAAAAATACTTTTGGAATACATTGGACGCAGTTTTGATGCGTTCTGTAACTGCTCTGCTCTGCGCTTGGTGTGAACTAGCCCTTAGAAGTTAATGCACTGTAACTAGTTGTTAGCTGAAACAAAAGAAGTAAAGGACTCGGTCTTCTCCTCTGTACTGACCTCTAGTGGCCGATTCTGATTAGGTGAATAGGCAGTGAAAGCTTAACATACAGTAGCTTTGGGTAAAGCTGGCGAATGTTCAGTTAATGTGCATTGAATGATTATGAGAAAGTAGAAGGTTCTGGTTTTATCTGTCAAAAATAAATGATGGTGAATGTTGCTCCAGTTAACATAATCTGTGAGGTGTAGATCCACACCTTACCTCAATGAGGTCTCTGACCCCAAGCTGGTTATATTTAACAGATTATGTGGATTGGAGCAACACTCTCCATATTTATTCCCAGATAATTTTTCTGCAAGTCTTTCTGAATTGAGAAAGCTGGTCGGGTGACCAGTGAAACGTCTTCAAGAAAAATACAGCAAGTCCAGTTGCCTTGGCTTATTTGTTACAGATATACCATGACCTGGATGAATGAGAACCTCCCCAGACAAGGTTCTGGTTTTGTACATTCCTCTCTAGTATTATGTTTCTGCCATCTTAAAGGAGAACTATGGGGTTAAGGCTTTTCCCCATAGTTCTCCTTAGGGTAACGGGAGGACACAAACTAGCGTCCTCCCGCCAACCTGGGCTCAGTATACCGCGAGCTGTAGCTCGCGGTATACTGAGACGCCGCAGCTGAAGCGGATCCTGACAATTGTGCCGGGATCCGCCCAGCTGCATGACAGTCTCATTGTCACAGGTCGGCTAGAACTATGAGGTGAGTGGAAATCACTCACCTCATAGTTCTCCTTTAAGCTTACACATATACATGATCATTTACCCATTCAAGTTTGGCTAGCCTATGGTATAAATGTGGGGTAGCCAAACTTTGATCCTCTAGCTTTGATGAAACTACGAATTCCATTAAGCATTGCAAGACTCTGAAAGCCACAGACATGAGTCCCAGAGGCAGATGCATGATAGGATTTGTAGTTCACCACAGCTAGAAGGCCTAATTTTGGCTGCCCCTGTACTAAATCAATCTGCTTTTTAGATCAATTTGGATATTATTTGAGATGATAATAAGTGTTATAGGAATTTATATACTTAGAACTTAACTTTTCATATTATTTTTATAGTATAGTTTATTGTACCAGGGCTACATCACTATGGAATGGCAACTAGCTCCTGCACTTCCTTCCTAAAATGCAGACTCAACGCTTCAGCATGGTGAATGCGTCAGTTTTTGGCACATGTGCGGTGAATGTCACATTTGTTTGGTTATAAATAGGATGAGCAGTATAGTGAGCACTATATCCTTTTGTTGGTGAGTGTCGATGGGTGTTGCCTGATCCATTGAATGTGACTAAAATGTTTTCACCAAAATAATTCACCAAATCATTCACCGCAGTGAATCTCCCCAGTTGCAGCGGTCAGAAATACAATAGCTACAACGGGAGATTTGCTGTTATATCCCCGTACACACTTTGGCATTGTGTGAATACACGTCATGCATGCGCATTGACGCGTGTTCACGCAACGCGTCAAAAACGTGCAATGTGCTTGCGGTACCATTACTTGTTAATGGCACCCCAAATGTGACCAGTAAAGTGCACCTTTTTGTCCGCGTGTGGACATGTGATCACGTAAAGATAGAAGTCACCAGCACTCACTTGTAATGTGCAAACAGGATAGCACTTTTATTTATACGTCACATGTGTCAAGAAGCCAATGTTTCGGAGCCATGCAGGGTCCCTTCATCAGGGCGACATTGTGAGTGTGCCGCCCCAATGAAGGGACACTGCGGGGCCCCCGAAACGTTGGCTTGACAGATGTGACGTATCAATAAAAGTGCTATCTTTTATGCACATTGCAAGTGAGTGCTGGTGACTTCTATCTTTACTTGGACGTTAGCACGACGCCATCCGTGTCGTCACTTCGCGCACCAATGGACATTTTGTTTGGGCCAAGCGCTGTAATGCGCAGGTGATTCTCTAACGCTATTTGGACACGTGATCAAGTGTGTACAAGCGCGTGGTTAAAAAATGCAGGAAGCACGCAGCTGAAAATGCTGCATGAGCTTCTTTGCCGCCTTTGTCGAGCATGCAGCAGCCCATTGAAATGGATGGGCTGACACGTGGCAAGGGCAGCAAAAACACAAGCGGGCGTGCAATAACGCATGCAAATGTATATTCGCGCATCACAACGTGTGAACAGGGCCTTAGTGTGGATGGAGGAATCTGTAAGAACTTTTTTTCATGTACCCGCAGGTTGAATGAAAAAAACAAATCTACTACTGTATGGCCAGCTTAGAGCCCCACAGACTGCACAAGAATCACTCGATTCCCCTATGGATGAGTCTCCCGTGCTGGTTTTTGGTGGCGCCCGCAGCTCCCACAATACCTGAACAGTGACTGCAGTGGATTGGACAACAACCAAAAATGTTCCTCCCGCCTCCTCGAACAAAAGTCGATTGAACAATTTTGTGATCGAAGAATGCCAGACGGTAGGCTGCTGACAGGGCCACCCAGCAAATTTCATCAAGAGCAGGGCAAAATGCACTCAGTGTTTGGCCAGCTTTAAAGAAAGAACTTCGGGAATGTAACATATTAACCCTTGCAGTAGGGCTCCCCCGAGGGTTGCCACCTTTTCTTCCAGCGAAACCTGAACACTCTAGCGACGCACAGAAATGTTTTGGGGAATATGAGTCATGGCTTATTCGTATGTAAATAGCGTCACACATTTAGGTGTAAATATCACAGTTGAGACTACTTTTAGTGGGGGGCCCAATAGCCCCTATCTTAATTTTGGTTGCCCCTGTCTGCCTGACATCTTGTGTCCGGGTTTCAGATGCCATGAAACCTGGACACAGCATTAAAAACCCGGACTGTCCGGGTGAATCCTGGACAGGTGGCAACCCTAGCTCCCCCTGCACTGCAAGGATTAGGTGCTCGTTTTGGTCAAGGGGCTAAAATAAAAACAGATATACTGCCTGGCTACTGCACCAGTCCCTGCAGCCTCTTCTCCCCGGGCTCCAGCAGTCCAGGACCCGTGACATCATCATGTCCATTCACTGGCACTGGACATGAGGACACCGAGAGACATTCCACAGCCAGAGTGGAGGGGGGGAGAGATATGAGTGGTCACCACCGCAGGACCGAGAATCTTTTTTTTTTTTTTTTAGACCCTGGACCAAAACGAGCATTTAACCCTTGCAGTGCGGAGGTAGCCCCATATCGCAAGGGTTAATTTTCTACATGCCCGAAATTCTTCTTTAATGCTATTGACAGACTGCATCATAAATGTAATTTTATATTTTTACACAGAATTCCAACTCAAGTGCGTTCCGTCCTCACTTTGTTTTTCTGAAAACACCATTGAAATTCCATGGAGTTGTAGAAATGTTTATACTGAAATCAGAAGCCGGTCATCTCATTATGTTTTCCTTCCTGTTCAGATCAGCTGAGTTTGTACAGAGTTTACGCATCGCCCTTGAGCTGCAATTATGAGCAAAGCCGTAACAGAAAATCAGAAATTAAAATCTACTGTATGAGAGGGATTTATCGAAACTGGAGCTGATAGAATCTCGAGCAGTTGCCCATGGCAACCAATCAGCTTCTCTCTTCTATTTGTTCAATTAAGCTTTGAAAATGTAAGAGAGATGCTGATTGGTTGCCATGGGCAACTGCTCCAGATTCTGTCCGCTCCACTTTTGATAAATTCCCTCCTGTGTTTGGTTCCATGAAAGCAGGGGACCGACTGATCATTGGTACGAGTTCTGCTGCAAAGTCCCCACTTTTAACCAAAGACGTAGCAGTGATTATTTACTAAGAAGGTGATAAAGTAAAAGAAGATTCTCTGTTGTGAATTATTAAATGGACATATGTAGATAGACGTCAGCAGACAAATCACTCTGCAGGGCTGGAACTTGGCGTTTTCTCCTTGGGCATGCAATCTGTTCACATGTCTGTTTACCCATCTTAATGAAGACTTGGACTCAGATGAATATGCACGTTCCCCCTGCTGACCTTCTTCCACAAGTGACAGTTTCCTGGCTGCTTCTGTCTTCCATGCTCAACTTTTATTGATAAATACTCCTCAATAACCACAAAGGATATAAATGAACATTGTGTGGACCACATGCCTTTGCAAACCCAGATGTTACCTGGTTTAAATCAGCATTTACATCATTACTAGGGATGCACCAATACCGTTTTTTTTGTATTGAGTACGAGTACCGTTATTTTATACCCGCTACTCGCTGATACCGAATACCGATACCAGAAGTCTCATTAAGGAAGCCAGGAGGCGTAGAATGACTCGCCACCCAGCTTCCGGATTAGCAGGGAAGCTGTCTCCATGCTGCCGGCTTTCTGGCCAATCAAGTAGCCGGGCGCCGTGTAATGATGCGACGGCCAACTTCCTGATTGGCCGGGAAGCCAGCTTCATGCTCCCTCGTCACCTTGTGATGATGGAGCATGAAGCCGGCTTCCCAGCCACTCTGGAAGCCGGCCGTCGCAGCATCACACGGTGCCCGGCCTTCTGATTGGCCAGCTTCCCGACCAACCAGGAAGCCTGGCAGCGAGTAATTACACAAGTGACGAAAGAGCGTGGAGCCGGCTTCCCAGCCAGTCAGGCAGTGTGTAATGAATACCGGAAGCTCAAGTATCGGGCTAGGCATCGGAGCATTTGGGCGAGTACGAGTACTATCCCAAATACTGGGCATCGGCAGCACTACCTATACTAGTATTGGTATCGGTGCATCCCTAATCATTACTGTGCTGTACATAACCTGTGCAGGCTCCACCCACTACAGTCTGCCTGCAGAAAACTACAGGAGAGAGTGGAAACAAGACCAGTCACCCTGCACAAGAACAATTGACAGCAATGACAATTCTTGGAGTTCTACTTTAAAAAAAAAAAAAACAGTCCTTGAACTCAAGTCGGTGACATCATTACTTTACTGTAGATAGACTTTGCAGGGAGCAGAGCTGTAGGAGGGACCCAGAAGACCCCGCCCATTACAGGCTGACTGCAGAAACTTCAGAAGGAGGCGGATACAAGACCAGCTACGCTGCACAAGGACAGAGAGCAGCAGTGACTGGTCTTTATTACAGGAAGCTCCTACACAGAGATAAAGTTTCACACTGGGTTACTGCACAGATCTGGAGGAAATACACAAAGCTCTCCGAGGAAGAATACACACTCCAGTATTTGCTTATCCCAGAGTTCAGCTTTATATTTTGAGCCCGTGACCCAGAACGAATAAGTATGTCCACACAGATTAGAAGGGAGTCAGACACAATCTGATCACCCTCTGGGCATCCAAACTTCAAAGTGCTGTAGAGCAGACCATAAACTTACAAAGTCTAGTCTGACCACCTGGGAAGTTTGGCCAATGCAATGAGGTCTACAAAACATATCTATACAAAATCATGTATTGTAAACTTAATTAGCAGCTACAAACCTGGAAAAGCAGTTGTGGTGGAGAAGCGTAATTTTAGGGCCCATTTACACTGTCACATTTGACATATGTGTTTGATGCATTTTTATTTGTTGAGAGCATGGGTAATCATGGGGCCCCATAGCAACATTTTTATGAGGCCCCATGGCTGGCAGTGTCAACTGTGACAATACTGTCACCAATCTTAAATTGACACTAAACTCAGGAGTTAAATCTTAAAAATACATTCAAGTACCTTAACTGTTCACAAAAAGCCCTGACATTTCCATAAAGAGGACCTGTCACTGTATGTGCTATCTCATAGGCCCAGGAAGCAGATAGGAAGGGGGTTTAACACCCCGATCTTCAAGTGGTTAAAAAATATAAAAAAACTACTAGAAAGTAGAGGTTTTGGCAGAAGAGGCATTTAAAGTCTCTTCTGCCAAAAAATGTCTGCTTCTCACCTCTAGCAGTTTTGTATTTCTTGTGTACACTGTATGCTGCATGCACCATACAGTGTACTATCCTGGGTGGCTCCTGGCATCTGTGATATACCGCAAATGTTGCTGGGTGCAAAGGATGCTGTAACTCCTGTGCACATGTGCAAGAGTTACATCATCAGAGGCAGCTCAATGAACAAAGAGAATGACGAGAGACCCAGAATTGGCATTGGAGGAGATGGCGGCAGCAGTGGACAGAGCAATGGCTGACAGCCTATATCGGTCAACGCTGGAGGAGGGCACACTTGTAAGGTAAGTGTGCCATAGTGTGCAAGTATCCTGTGTATTATGTCAAAAGTTCACCTTACTTTTGGAACTTGACTTCCACTTTCAGCACCGGTCACATTATTCTTTTGCAATATGTGTCCCATTGGGGAGATTTCCCGCCCAAGAAACACCAACAGGAAGTGAGAGGAAATCTCTCCAGAATTAGAGGAAATTCCTTCTTTGAACGTTGGCACTGGATCAGGTGTCCCCATTGGAAGATTATCCCTGTGACTGAGGAAGGAGCAACAGATTGGGGGATTGCAATCTGACCATTTCATGTTACAACCCGTATATGGCTGTAACACCCTGAATTTTAATAATAGGACCACTTTTATATATTTCCTATTTTTGTGCTGTAGCTTTAACACATCCACATTACCAGCCTATTCTCCAGTCACTTCACCTTCAGCGTTACATCCAACGTAGCGTGAAGGGCAGCGCCTGGTCAGTTCCATGTTTATTATGAACACAAGTTTAATAAAACACTGTTTATAGATGGTCTGGGATCCAGCCACTCCCTGGCAGAGCGCCTCTGTGAATTTCTCATACAACAGGAGTTCATTCAACCACAGAGAGCTTCATAATACACATCAGATCCTGTTCACATTATTAGCAGATAAAGCTCAGCTTGTGACATGTCCCAGCTGATAAGGGACTAGAAATCATTATATCACACTGAGGCCACTTATGAATAAAACACAATTCCCATAACCTACTTTCCCCAAGTATAATTTATTCCCTCTTACAACATCGCACTCATAGTGTATCACCAAAATGTCATGTGACCAAATGAAGTTGCTGAGGTGTGCCAGTACTCAGGTGATACATAGCTGTGATGTTACTAAGGTTGTATATAAATAAATCTGTATTTCTATACTGAATTTGCATAAGTTCTATCCCCACTCCTAATAACCGGATCCATCTAGAAGATTGTAAACTTACTTATTGAAGATGCCCATAGCATGGACTTCCTCACCACTGTAACTAAACCGACCGTCTGAACTACAACTGAACGTGTAAACAATGTGACATTATCATTGCTTGCTGGAAGCAATGCAGGATGGGATATGTAGTCTTCAGAAACCGACATTACATCACATCACATCAAGCAGCATGGAGATGCTAAGCACACTGGTAATCCAGGTGGTTGATGAAAGTGATGGGCAGACGGAAGGCAGCACTCACTACATAAAGGGGATTTATTTTAGACATTTTCGAACAAACCTGCAAATCAACGAAATTCAGTTGATTTTGGCGGTCCGTCCGAATCTGAAATAACAAATTTACTATATGCCAAAATATACTGAAAGTATATTTGGGAATACATAAATGAGTTTGTACAACGCACGGTGGCCATATTGGCCGAACATACGGGCGCCGCCATCTTGGTGTATACCAAGATACACTCAAAGATGACAGCGCGCAAGCGCAGAACGTGCTGGCGGCCGGGATTTTCAGTGTGACGTCACAGAATGAGCGGTGGCCATGTTGGCTGCCAGCGCGTTCTGAACAGGCGTGCTGCCATCTTTAAGTATATCTTGGTATACACCAAGATGGTGGCACCCAAACATATGGGCACCGCCATCTTGGTGTATACCAAGATACACTTAAAGATGGTGGCACGCAAGTGCAGAACACGCCGGCAGCCGACATGGCCACCGCTCATTCTGCAGTTTCGGATCCGGAGGCTCGTTGCTTCCGAATCCGAAACAGCAGAAAAATGTGTTTTCTTTGATGAAACGAATGGAACTGTTTTTTGTTTCCATTCATTTTATCAGAAAACAAATTTTTATGCCATGCACATGTCTAATTTTTTTCAAGTAAGCTTTATTTGCATTTTCAAAAACAACTCTACTATGTATTCCTATTACAATGCTGATGTTACAACAGAATATGCTGGGACTTTACAACTCCTTACACTTGGCCATACACTTTACAATCTGATTGTGCAATCCCCTTTATAGTGTCCCAAACGTATTCAGAGCTAATTGGCTAAAAAATGACTTATGTTGACAGCTAAATTAAATTGGCTAAAGCTCCGGGTGCGAAAAAGTTAGTTCAAATATTTTCCTCAATAGCCACTCAGGCTATAAATCCACTTGGTGTGCATCAAATGCCTTTGCAAACCCAGATATGGCCTTTAAAAGTAGAAGTGGCATCATCACTGTGCTGCACATAGTATACAAGAAAAGAAAAGCGGGGCTTTAAAAGTGTCCAAACCATACAAGACGTCCATCAAACATACATGGTTTTGTATAAACGTATATTTAATACATAAAGACTTGGTTACAATTAAAATGTCATTGACATGATACAATGTTACATTGAAATCAAACTACCTCCTTTTGGTGCCCATATATATATATGGTCAGTAAAAAAAACCCTCTGGGAAATATCTGACACAGATCGCTTTTCTTTTCTTGTATACAATTCTAATTGGGGGTGTGGTGCCCATCCCTAATGGTTCAATTTAATTCCTATGCTTTAAACTGTGCTGCGCAGAGAGCAGTGCAGTGGGAGGGACCCAACAGGCACCACCCAATACAGGCTGCCTGCAGAAAACTACAGGAGGGGGCGGAGACAAGACCAGTCACACTGCACAAGGAAAGAGAACAGCAGGGACTGGTCTTTATTACAGGAAGCTCCTGCACAAGGGCAAAGTTTCAGGCTGGATTACTGCACAGATCTGGCATGCTACAATAATTTGAAGTCCGGTAGAAGCGGCACTGTGGACCAGGAGCCAGTGGCAGTGACTGGAAAGGGTAAATAAATGTTTTGGGCACAGGTATAAGGAAAAAGGGTACTGGTTAAAGTGGCACTGTGTACATTTAAATGGCAGACACTTTAATAATACTTTAACTTGCCTGTAACCCTGGATGAAGTGTGCAGATAGCAGGTACCCACCAGAAGATTCAACGAATGCCTTTGATAGCTGCCCAAGGCTTTTTTTTTTACCTTATTGTTATTGCTGCCATGTAATACACACTTCCCTCTCACGTCTCCTCACACTAGATATGGTTGTAGTAAATACCATTTTTAATAGGGATGTCCCGATGCCACTTTTTAAGACCAAGTACAAGTACTTGCCGATACCAATTACCGATACTTTCTCTTAACGGACAGGACTAATAAATTTAGGCCAAATTCTTTAATATTATGAATAAACATAATTTAAAAGACTGTTTTAGAACAATAAAACCAGCCCTATGGTGGGCTCTGCAGGTTCACCCTCAGGTGGGATCTCGAGTGGGCTCTGCAAGTGAACCATGGGCACTGGACGAGGTGTCACTGGATAAGATGCCGCATTGAATTGTTAGCCACAGACAGCACATCCACAGGCAGCCCTTCATTCCACAGCATCTGGACCTTACCCCCCCCTCAGCCCCGACAGTCTCAGGCAGCCCGCATCCACCTGTGCCTGCCACTAACAGCGGTCCGCCTCCGTCCTAGACTCCAATTACACACAACACTTTGACCCAGGCTCCCACTGTCATTGTGCCCTCCCCAGCTCCAACAGCAGTGACCAACCCCTACACCTGCTCGCCTTTCCGAATATCAGTTCACACACATTTGAGAGCGCACACCATTCACATTATTGAAGGATTACCACCTACCCTCCTCTCGTCGATGACATGGTGCCTGTTCAATGGAGCCTCATGGGGTGCCGAATTATTTTTTTCTCCTCATGTGAGGATGACGTCGGCGGCTACCTGGAGCTCCGCCCACAGCAGTGACGCGGCGCTCCTCCAGCCTGCCCAGAGGACCTCAACCCCAGCCACAACAGAAGGTTAAAAAAAAAAAACTGCGCAAGCTTCGGCGCTAGGCATTGGGGCATTTTGACAAGTACAAGTACTTGTCAAAATGCCCTGTATTGGGCCTGATTCCGATGCTAGCATCGGTATCGGGACATCCCTAATTTTTAATAATGGGAATTAGTAGTGTAGAATAAGACAGATGGACTTTGGTGAGGACAAGACTGAAATTCCATTGCAATGGAGGAGTTCGTGGGTGGGCTTCATTCGCTTCCCTTACACCCCCATATCCTAAGCTTGGAGAAAGCCAGCTATCTACAACACTGTATGATACTGATTACATGAATTTGCTTAGAAACTGAATATTTATAAGACATTCTGTGTGCATTCCAAGGCACGGAACAGGCAGAGGATTTGGTGACCGAGCATATATTAAACCCACTTAAATACATTTAGAATTTTAAGGTCAGATTGGTGTGTGTCGGCATGTGAAAGGTCAACATTACCCTTCAGGGACCTTCTGCATGTAAATTTGTGTAAGGGAAATTACTTGTTAAAACATTATTCAAATAAAATGAGATCAACAATATTAGTGCAATCCCACTCATGTTTATAAAGGAAAGTTCCAAATATGAGGTGTGTACACTATTAATACATGAATAATATTATTAGTTTTATTTTAGGTTGTGGTTACAAATACTCAAATGTCTCGAATGTGGTTGGAACATTTGCTTATATTTTCCTGATCTGAGTACTTCTTCCATGTTACTGGAAGTGCTGAAGTACTGAAGCCTGAGAATCAGTGTGAAAGCCAAGCTACTAGCATTTGAAGAAGAAAGTCAGAAATGGCAGACCAGGTAATTCTTTTATGGTAGGTTAATAATAAAGGAGAACTAAACTTTTTTTTTTCTTGCAATGTCTTTAAAATTAAAATTAAAAGAGGAAAAATGTGCATGCATGTATACCTGCAAAACATTCTTCCCTGTGGCTGTATCAAAATCCCACCATCTTGCAGAAACACCCTCTTTTACTTCTCCTTTGGGTGGGTGCCTACATCAGAAGGAAGTGATGTAATGCTTCCCTTACAGGAAGGAATCTCCACCAACTCCTCTCATACTTTTGTATCTGGGTGTATATAAGGCAATTTTACCACCACACTATTTCTTCTTCATTATAGATTCCTTTTTCCATGTTGTGCAGGAGTACCATATAGGAATGTCTGTGAGGCCTGGTTCACACCTTTTTTGCGCGTTTGTACGGGCGTGAGCAGCATGCGGTTATTGGCGCGTTTATGCGTGTTGTGCACATTTTTTGATGCATGTTTTTACGCGCGAACATGTAGACGTGCGTTCTGACTGGCAGCTCATGAAACATTGCGGGCAATGAAAGAACGTGCGTTTAAACGTGCAAAAACGCTTACAAAAATGTGCAGAATGCTTCTGCTGCTCGTTTTTGGGCATTTGCATTGAAATCTACGATGTGAAATCGTGCTTTTAACAGGCCAAAGAAGCTCATGTACCTTCTCGGGTGTTTGGCTTTTCCTTGCGGGCGTTTTTCTGCTCAGGTGTGAACCAGGGCCATTGAAAATCCTAGGTTTCTTTTGTTGGGCATGTAAAAGCGCCTTTTGAGCTGCTCAATAACTCCTAGGTGTGAACCAGGCTTGAAGGTTCTCATTCATCTAGATATACCACATAGGAATATTTGTTCCCACAATGTGAGCTATGTAAGAACAAGGAGTCACTCAGAGGCTGCATGGAAGGAGGGAGGGGAGCCAAAAAACGGACTGCACAGCAAAGTCCACCTACACATTATAACATGTTAGATGGCTGACATACTCAGAAAGAGGTGGGGAAATGTCTATGACCTCTGGGGATTTTCTGACAGTGAGGCTCAACACAGGGGTCATAGAGATTACCAAGTTCTCCTGCAGCACCAGTACAACATATTTTTAACTGTTGCAAAAAAGCAAAGGAGAGACATACAGTATTTGCAGGTTTTCATGCATGTACATTTTTCCCCAAAAATGTAGCAGAAATTTAGTTAAAAAAGAAAAGCTTCGATCTGCTTTAAGGACTGCTGCGATAAGCTCAGTCAGCCTACAGACATTCTGCTGTCAGACCAAACCCATAGACTAGAATTTAGTGAAAGTATTAAAGCACGACTCATGTACTAAAGCAAAGCCTGTACATAATGTAATGAGCAAATATAGCTGCCCCTAGAACATACCGTGTTTCCCCGAAAAAAAGACATCTCGGTGGGCGGGAGCTGCGGCTGGCGTGTGGGCGGGACGGGAGCTGCGGCCGGCTGGAGTGTGGGCGGAGCGGGAGCTGCAGCCGCTCTTAACATGCAAAAATCAATTACATGTGCAGCTACCCCGGAAGTAAGATCTAGCGCTATCTTCAGGGATTTCTGTAATATAAGACCTACCCCATACTAGGTCTTATTTTCGGGGTAGGTCTTATATTACAGAAATCCCTGAAGATAGCGCTAGGTCTTACTTTCGGGGTAGGTCTTACTTTTGGGGAAACACGGTAGATAATTACAAAACTATACACACAAACAACTTCTTTTCAATAAAGAGTTCTTAGTTCTAAAGTGCAGAACCAATTATTATTCATTTTGATGAAGTGAGAACAGTAAAAGATGAATTTGAATTGGTTGCAATGGGCTATAAAATTTAGAATTCTTTACTGAATATTTTGTAGGTTAACACTTATTGAAAAGGTGGCTCACGTTAAGACGATCACATTTACATACTGTACATCTGTAAAAAAGATTCTTTCCCTTTAAAGGACTGGTAAGCCTTAGAGAAGAACTTTACTCAAATTTTCAAAATAACAGCAAAGACACCTTTAGAATTGCTCAGCAATGACAATCTACAAACATATACATATAGATAACTGACGGCTTTTAATTCTTTGCATTATTTTTCTTTTCTTCCGTAGTCTTCTGACAGTGGCTATTTTAACTAAGGGCAGGTTACTAGATCTCCCTTTATTTCCTAGAACTCTGGCACTAGGGACTAGGACATGTGACCATACACACAGGGCTGTCTTTAATATTGATTGGACCCTGGGCAAACATTTCCTTGGGCCCCCTGCCCACTACCTGCCATGCCCGTGAACCCTAGATGCCTCGTGTGCAGGGCTGATGCGAGGTTTTTTCCTACACAGGCAAAGGTGCATCCCCCCCCCTGTGCCCTCAGACAGCTGCCTATGCAGCCTTGTGCTAGTGCCGGCCCTCTCTAGATTGCCCCAAAGCCTCCCAGGATACATGACATATTGCAGGTAACTGGGGACATCGTTCCTGCCTAGGCAAGAAAGGCATAAGTGCAGTCTGTATTCCATGTTAAAAAAAACAACAACCTGTATTTTCTATTTCAAGCAAGGGGGGGCACTATACTATAAAGAAAAAAGGATTTAGGGTTTACTGTAAGTAAATATGTCAGCACACACTTGTAATTGGTTAGATTTACAGTTCCAGTGATTATGGTGATACCTGGTGTGAGGCTCCGGAGAGTGAACACAGCAGGGGTGACAGCTCATGGCACATTGAGGGCTCCCAGCAGGCCCCAGGCAACACAGTGAGTACGGAGAGAGCCAGGGGCGGGGCTGAGTGGATAGTTGGCGCAGCCCGAAGTCCTGTCCATGCTGCTGCATGTAGTCCTACACAGGTGAGGTTGCCAGCCCTGAACATGTGTATCTTTTGCAGGCTCAAGGGGCAGCTGCTTTGGGCCCCACAAGGACTAGGCCCTGGGCAACTGCCCCTTTTGCCCTGCATGCACATCATCTCGGGGGAGGAAAATGCCTTTCCCTGAGATCTCATGAGAATACAGATGAGATTTCCCAGCAATGCTCTGCTAAAGTAACCTTCCCAGGATACATCACTTGGGCACATTACATCATTTGTCCCAGTGGACCAGGAAATAAAAAAGAAGAAATTGTAGTAAAAAAAAATTTGTTTGTTTTAATAATGAATGTAAGATGACTTCATATCATGCTGATATGAAGTCATCTTACATTCATTAAGAGCAGAGCTGTTTGCTGATGAGATTTTTAGTCAAAGGGGGTAAAGGTCCACTTTAAATCCAAAATAGTTTAGGAGCCAATATGTCCTTTTTCTGGTGAATATGTCATTTTTTTTAAAGGCCTTTCGAAAGATAATTCGGATAAACCATTATTAAAGGCAGAGACATTTATCTGGACACAGCCGACATCCTGTCGGGGCATTGTTCAAATCTGTTACGTTTCAGTAGGAAAGCCATAATATAATTCATAGGTATTGGTAGGAGACTGCCTGATAATACTGCCCCTCAGCTGCCCATCCAAAAGGGGCATAACTGCATATAAATTCATCCTCCATTATGAAGTGGTAGGGAAATAGGTGCAAATTTTGACTAATTGTTCTATCCTCCTGAAGCAGAATGAAGGTTGTAGCTGGGCCTCCTGGACCATTTAAAGAGATTTAAAAAAGTAATAAAGCAGATAGAAAATTGTTCTGGGCGGGAACAAAAATAGGGGAGAACCAGTTTACAATGTAGCCCTATTACAGTGGATACAATAAATCTTCAACATTTCTTTTAATACTGGACTGTCCTGGTTCAGATTCTGACAAAACTGGACAAAAAGTTCTTGTGTTGTCATTGGCATTAACCACTTAGATGTCTTCTTTCATTTTCTTACCTTGAAGCGCAACTGAAGCCAAAACTTTTTTTTTTATATACAATCTTCCAATGTGGACACTAGTACTGGTGACCCTGCTGGCCACCAGAGATTTCCTCTCACTTACTTTTCAAGCTATCGGACAGAAAGTGAAGAGAAAGCTCCCCAAATGGACACAAAAAGAGCTGACAGGGATTATAACCCTTCCTTAATCTATCCAAAACTAAAAAAAAAAGTTTTGGCTTCAGTTCTACTTTAACTTGAAAAAGAAAGCTGGATTCTGGCTTGACGCTATAGACAATGACATCACAGACCCTTCCCTCAAGTTTTAACACCATCCATTTAGTGCGGTTTTACTTATCCAGATAAGAAATCATTCTATAGTTAATGTTCAAATTCTGATTCAAACACCGGCATTAGATTGTCAGTTTCATCTTTCATTCCATAATAAAGATCATCTGCTTCATGGTCTTGTGCGGATCCCCGAGTTAGGGAGGTTTCCTCTGCCTCTTCTTCACCAGTGTTATTGTCATCGTGGCGGGAGATATGGAGGCTTCCTCCTTCTATGTGTGGCTGGCTGGCTTCACACAAAGGTGAATCTATCATTGCTATTCCATCACACACAGGACCATATATAAGATTAAACCCATCTCCACAGAGTGGACCTCCAAACTGCACAGCGACATCCTGCTTCTGTTGCTGCCAGTCCTCACAGCTGTGCAAAGAGGACGCACTACTTCCTGTGCTTGTCTTCTCCGATGTTGTTATAGTGGTGTCTTCTTTTAGACAGGCAAGAGGGGCAGACTGGCTGAACAAGAGGAAAGCAAGACTTGATTAATCAAAGTGAATTTCTAGTTTATCTATAGACTTATTTAACCTATTTTGATAACTAGGAGGTAAAGTTTTAAAAATGATGCAAAGTGTAGCGTTTCATGCTGTCACTCAGATAACAGAACCCAATTTAGGATTTACATGGCAGTACTATAGGGCTACACTATTTTGTATAGTTATTTATTCCGATGTCGCACCGGGAGAATGAAATTATCTTCTCCATTTAGGGCCAGATTTCTCACTAGGCCACATAGGCCATGGCCTTGGGCACCAGGACCAACTGAGGGGCATATAGCCAATTGAAGGTTGTGCTGGCAATGTAATAGCCCCCATGCTACCCTTTCTCTTGCACATGTCTATGTACATTTACAGCTAGCTGCCACTTGCCCGCCCACACCGCCACTGCATCTCCACTTACTCCCATTTCCAATGCTGGGGAGTGAGGAAGGAAATGTGCCCCGTATGGGCAGTTGCATAGCGACCGAAAAAAAAAAAACATTTGGCGACAAGGCCAACTGATTCTGTATCTCTAGACATGTTGCTGGTTATTTCAGTAATGTACTGATTGTGTCTCTGGGGATTTCTGGTTGTGACTTTTGGTTATGACCATTTCTTTATGTTTATGTGGAACAGTGTATGTGCCCATGTCATCTTTATGTGGAACATTGTATGTTCCCTGTGTGTTCAAGTGTTGGGGTCCACAATCATTGTTTAGGGGAAGAATGGATGGTACAAGGTAGGGAGGAAAGAGTATAAATCTGGCCCTGGCTCCACTACCATTACCAGTTTCTTATCTGTTACCACTGACCGCAAACACAATTTAAGACTTGTGAATTTTACAGACTTTTCTAGTATCCATTGTTGTTAATAGTAAATTTTCCTTTATGTTGCCATGTGGAATGCTGTAGATCAGGGATAGGCAACCTCAGCACTCCAGCTGTAGTAAAACTACAAATCCAATTATGCCTTTGCCTTTGGGAGTCATGCCTGTGGATGCCAGAGTATTGCAATGTCTCATGGGACATTTTGTTCCATGACAGCCAGAGTGCCGAAGTTGCCTTCATCTGTTGTAGCTAAGTGGATTAGTGTTAAACTTACACAGACACATTCCACTGTGGCTACAAGCAAAATACGAGCATTTGCCGTTAAGCAGAATGGGGAACGCACTCTGTACAAGTTCTCACTCACCAGATGGCTTCCACCATTGCATGTTCTTCTTTTCCAATTGAATTCCTGTGTATTTCCACCTTGGCTTGCAACTTTGGCTGTGAAAAGTCTACCAACACAGGTTGTGGGAAAGGTAGAACTGACTGGTTTCCTTGAGGTTCCCCGAGTTCCTCCACCTTAATGTTAATCTGTTCATAAGAAGGCAAGGTGGCCTCATAGCGCTCTGCCTCTTTACTGCTTGTGTAAGGTGTGGTAGACCTGTTCAGGAAGGATAGTGTGAATAAATTATTTGAATATTTTTTTTATCATAAAACATGCTGAATATAAAATATAACAAGAACACAATAGATATCTTCAATTACACTGGGAGTGCTTGATTTTACTTGAGTAGGTCGGATCTTTGGTGATTCAGTCTGCAATAAATTAGATCAAGAGAGATCATGTTGCCAGTTATGTCACCAACAAAAGTAATCTTCATATTTTGGGGTAGGGAAGGGTCCCCTTCCTCAGACAGACATTAGAGATTAAGGCGATCCTGTGCAGCCTGAAGCAGAAAAAAAATGCTTCTTCAGGTAACTTTACAATAAATCCAGATTGAGGAGCATTTTGGTGAGCTGGTGGTGTGCCATCTGTTCAGAGTTGACAGCGTTATACGTCTAATCACTATAGCACCCTCATTGCTGAAACTAGTTCCCTAGTACTGTTTGGAGTGCATTTGGGACTTCGATTTTCCTACAATTAATTCAGGTTGCACAAATCAAAGCATTATTCAGCAAGCTACTAAATGTCCCTACCATCGGCTGGATCTAGATGTTTATTATAAAATGCCTCAGGAATGGCCATTGCTGCTTGTTAATGTATATATAATATCAGTGTTAGAATTATAATACTGTTCTTCTACTTTAGAATTTTGTAGATCTGCACAATTGAGCTGCTAAACATACTGAAAGGATATGATCTGAGCAAAGCAATTTACTATGTTACTGACACAGATTTGGCATCTGTGTCTCCTAAAGGATAAGTGCACTTTAAAACAACGTGGACTTATCCTTTTTGCCCCTTCCCTTGATGTAACCAAACCACCTTCCTACTCCACAAATGCATACTTACCTAAATTAGATAACTGATGTTCCGCTGCTTGTGTACATCCAGTGCCCCAAGTCTTTAATGTCCTGGCCAGGCCTGCACATTACCACCCCATAGACATTTAAGGGTCTGTTTCTGAGTGTCTCCACTCTCAGGACACAGTCACATACACATCTTTGGGGCACTAATGCACAGGAGCAGCCAGAACAGTAAAGACTTTCACCGGTAAATTAACAGCAAAACTGTGGCTGTCCAATTAAGGTAGATATGCATCTGTGGAGGGAGAGAATGGCTTGGATAGATCAGTGGAAGAGGTCAAAAAGGATAAATTCACTTTATTTTAAATGTGCGCTTATCCTTTAAAGCAGTTGTCTACACCCATGTATAATTCTGAATACACTGATGTAGGTTTAGAACTTTTGCTAGGTTTTTATTGCTGTCTGTATCTTCACTGGGGAGATTTGACCTCACTTCCTGTCCCCATTGGTACCTGCTACTGGGACAAGGAGGGGAAATCATTCCATCACAGGTCACAGGCAGCAAAAACAACCTGATAGTGGTTCTAACCTGGGGCCCATTCTGCTTAAAATGTTTTATTGCTATGCCACTGGAGTCTCAGACAACAGTAAAAACCTAATCGTTTTACAAAGCTACAAAAAATGTTGGGGGTAGACCTCAATGTGGCCTGCAGTATAATCTCTCTTTTCGGACTAATTTGACTTGTAAAACCCTTAGATGGTAACTTTTCTTAATTGCCTAGTCAAAACCCAAATTGAAATGGAAATATTTCTTGATTACTTTTTCAAAACCCCAGCACCAACAATTGAAACTGCCATCAACTGACCTCACGGAGCAAATGATGCTATTTTGTGGGCCAAGCATGTCACTGTGGGTGGTTTACTCTACATGTACAAGCGTACAGGAATTTAAATATGCTTTGGATAAACACAAGTCTGTTGGGAGGAGTAAAAATACATGGACAGACGAGATAAGCAAGGTATCTGCTATCATCAATCTGTTTTTCTGTATACAAGACCTTTCTCCTTCCTTATGCCTGGTCATAAACATCCTTATTATGTGATCATGTTTAATATGATGTACTTGTAGATAAACCTAACATACTTTACATTTCACAGATCCCAGTATTATTTGACCTTGGATTAAAATGAGATGAGTGATGAATTGTAATATACTATACCAACTGTGCAATTAGGTGGCACAGAGAGCAATAATGATGTGCAAAGTGCAGTAATCATTAGCAGCCAAATTTCAGTTGCTATAAACTTAGAGCAGACAGAAAAAGGAAAAAAGCTGGTTGGTTAATATGTACTTTTATATAAAAAACAAAAACAAATCCAAAATAAATGTACTAGGGCACTACATGTATTGGATTTGCAGGTATTAGATTGAGCCATCCACTGATCTTATGAAATGTTAAGGGCCAACCCCTATGTTCACATAATTATTTCTTATAAGGAAGAGTAGCATTGACGGTAAATAGCCAGGATTCTTGAGTTGGAGAACTAGCTTGATTCCAGGTATGTACAATCTGTTTGTGTGCAATCAAGTTCCATTAAGAAAAACAGTAGTAACTTTATCCAATGCTAAATTGCAAGAGGCAATACTAAGGGTTCAAGGAGAGCAGGAAGCTTATTTTATTATGGAGAAATTTGATCACCTGCTCCCAGTATCCTTGGCTCAATGGACATGTCCAAAGTACATGAAAAGATATGAAAAGGTGGCAGAGCACATAGGACATAAAGGGCTATGATTGGGTTGGAATTTTGAGAGTTGTACAGGCGTCAAATAAGACCTATGTAAAATATACAGTTGTATCAGTCTGTTAGATAATTGGGGGGAACTACTCTACGGGCCTCCAGGGCCTTGTCCCATTCTTCCTCTTTCAAAACCCCAATATCCACATGCCACTTGTGTTTGGGTCGATAAGGTTGTTATGTACTTTGCAATTAGGCCCATTCCTTTTAAATAAGGATGTAAAAGCACAAGACCATATTAGAAACATACCACTGTTTGGCTGGGATTGCAAGTTCAGACTTTTCTGCCAAAGGTACAGCTTCCATATCCACAGGAGTAAAGGTAATCTATAAGAATATAAAATATATTACGATATTTACAACCAATGTGCATGATTGAACAGCTATCTATTTTGAGATAATAACAAACCTGTCAAAAATCTGGGCAATTCACATTATGCATATGATGAACACATACATAAGCACTAACAAGACCTCACAACCTATGAACCTCCAGGAGAGAGTGGTAATGCCTGGTGCAGAATAGCAAAATGTTCCTTTAATATATCATCTATGGAACCCGCCTATAACGTTCTGATGCAATAGTTTTGGGTTCCTGCCAAAATTGTGAAATCCAACCCAGTATATAGTGGCAAATGCTTCAGAAGATGTGGACACAGAAGACATATGTGGTATTGGGGCAAGACATGGTGGTCCTGCCCCAATACTAATTTATTTCTGCTACAGATCTTTGGGCTACCACATACTGTATACTTTTCACATAGTTATCCCAAAGAACCCGTGGATATTACTCCTTTATAATATTGAAAGCCTGCACATGATTCAACAGAAAACTTGCAACCTTTTTTAAGCAGAGAAACATCAAAACAGTATGGAAGAACAGCAAAGTGAACATCAAGGAAGTAAAGAGTTAAATGAACGTTAAATGAAACATTTTCCTCTATGCTAAATGAATTTCAAACCATATATCTGAAAATCTTGAAACCCTGGATACAAAATGCTCTACACACACCTAACCAATCAAGACTGGGTTCCTGCAGTTAAAGAGATCCATAATCATCCCATAAGATTATATGTGCATTTAATGTGTTTTATTTTAGTTATTTACCTGTAAATGCCTCCCTTATATAGAAATCCAAAAGCCCTGAGACTGCTGCCTTGCTGTGATGTCAGCAGCCCGGGCCCAAGTACTTGTAGTGGTGCTTGCAGTGACAATCACGGATGGCGCCGTGCAACAAATAGTGGAAAGCAGAAATCTTGCGACAATGTAGCAAGTGTAAAGCTTGTTACATTGTCGCCCTGATGAAGGTATCGTGTGCGGTCCCGAAACGTCGCTATTATGTACATGACAATTGACGATTGGTCCAATTAAATGGACATCAAAGATAATTACTGAGTGCTGGTGATTTCTGATTTCCCCTGTTATAGGGAAAGCTTACATTTTTATATATCTCTAGATCTACTGATCATTTTAATATGCAGTTCTCACTGAAAGTAGCCTTCATATTTTAATTATATGCTCGGCTTCAACTGACAAGGTTTGTGACAGGTTCACTTTACAGTATGGAAGCAACAATAATCTTTTAAGGGGCAGCAAACAGCCCTTTATGTAATCTTTTTCAAGTCACTAGTTTTTTACGGTTGTGTACCAAACAAAAAAGTGGAATTGAGGGTGACTGTCTGAATGTTTAGTATGAAATATTAGTTAACACTTGGTTGTATTTTGACCGTTTTACAGCAATAGGGTTACCACCTGTCTGAGATTCACCCAGGCAGTTTGGGTGTTGAGCCATGTATGTGCTGTGTCCGGGGTTTAGGGCCAGCTGAAAAGCATACACAAGATGCCACATCATCAGGCGGACAGGGGCAACCACGGGGTCCTGGTGTTTCAACTTGAGTACATTCTCTCTCCTGGCTGTCTCTCCACGCTCTCACTCCTGGCTGCCTCTCCTCTCTTTCCCCTGGCTGTCTATCCCAGCTCTCTCCTGGCTGTCTCTCCTTGCTCATCCTCCTGGCTGTCTCTCCTCTCTCTCCTGGCTGTCTCTCCTCTCTCTCCCTGGCTGTCTCTCCTTGCTCTCTCCTGGCTGTCTTTCCTCATGCTCTCTCCTGACTGTCTCTCCTCACTCACGCTCCGGGCTGGCTCTCCTCACTCTCTCTGCTGGCTGTCTCTCCTTGCTCTCTCTCCCCTGGCTGCCCCTCCTCGTTCTCTCTTCTGACTGCCTCTCCTCACTCATCCTCCTGGCTGCCTCTCCTATCTGTCTCTCTGCTGGCTATCCTACGCTCTCTCCCCTGGCTGTCTTTCCTCTCGCTCCTGGCTGTCTCTCCTAACTTTCTCTCTTGGCTGTCTCTCCTCACTCTCTCTCCTCTGGCTGTCTTTCCTCTCTGTCCCCTGGCTGTCTCTCCTCACTCTCTCTGCTGGCTGTCTCTCCTCTCTCTCTCCTGACTGTCTCTCCTCTCTCTCTCCTGACTGTCTCTCCTCTCTCTCTCTCCCCTGGCTGTCTCATCTCTCTCTCCCCTGGCTGTCTCTGTTATCTGTCTCCTGTCTGTCGCTCCTCTCACTCCTGGCTGTTTTTCCTAGCCCTCTCCCCTGTCTGTCTCTCCTCACTCTCTCACCTGACTGTCTCTTCTCTCTCACCTGGCTGTCTCTCCTCGCTCTCTCACCTGACTGTCTCTCCTCTCTCTCCTGGCTGTCTATCCTCGCTCTCCTGTATATTCTTCAACAAAAAAATTGCTGCATGGCGCTAGAGTGTTTGGGCTTAGCTTGAGAGAAAGTTGCCAAAGGGAAGAAGAGATGGTTCTGAATAAAGATGAATGAAATTAAGGGGAAGATTTATAAATAATCCACCCAGCCATACACTGGGCAAACACACTTTGCACAGCATTCCTGCCACTAGAGGGAGCATTCCTATTCCTATGCTCATTGTCTCCATCTAGTGGTGGGAACGCCATAGAAATGGCATCCACCCAGTGCATGGCTGGGCGGATTATTTATAAATCATCCCCTAAGAGTTTTCATTTCCTGTAAATATCAGGACATTTGGTGAGTGTCGGTGACATGCATTGGAGTCAACAGAGGTAGCACAATGAATGTGATTTTGTGATTTCTGATTATGTTTAATGGAGCAATGGGTTTTAAAATACTCTTGTGGGTTACAAAATCACCTTTTAACTAATTGCAACTTGTCTTTGTGCTATAAAATATCCCTTCGTTAACGTTATTTTATAAATATGTATCTTTTTTTTTCAGAATAAAAATTGGACAGTAAAAAAACAAATTTAAAGCAACAATACACAAAGAATAAATGCACATAAAAAAGACACAATATACACAAAAAAACAATCATTGAAATGAACTGAACTACCCTAAATATACTAAAAAGGTACGCTCTAAATAAAAGAAAAAAAACATTTTTGGATTTTTTTTAAAGAAAATTTTGCTTAAGAAACTGACCAAAACTTCCACCTAACACCAAAATCAGTAAATTTGTGGATAAATCCATTTCGCCAAAATCACTTCACTCTTCCCTAGAGTTGAGCACATAGCATCTGTTAGCTGCAGCAGACAAGAGGACTATCCTACAATGCTAGGGTAGACAAACTTGGCACTCCAGCTGTGGGGAACTAAAATCCTATCATGGCTCTGCCTCTGGGAGCCATGTCAGTGGCTGTCAGAGTCTTGCAATGCGTCATGGGACTTGTAGTTCCACAACAGCTGGAGTGCCGAGGTTGCCTACCCCTGCTCTAACGTGAGAAGTTTATGGAATGTTTGACTATGTTGCTTTATAATCTTTATTATACAGCAACACGTTTCTTACAAATTCTAATTTCCAGTACTTTATAAAACATGTAATGGTCCCGCAAAATGATAACTAAGCATTAATCTGTACACATATATATATACACTATTATTTATTAAAGTGGAAGTTCGCCTTAGAATTCTATTTCCCCCATAGTGCCCAGTGACAATTCTCCTACCTTAGGGTAGCACTGACAGATGCTCCACGTGACTCCGATAAATATCAGGAACACCCCAATACAGCAGAAGGTGATGTATATTTGGGGCTTATCCACACTCATAATGAACATGCCAATCATGATCAGAAAAAATCCCAGTACAATGAGCCCATAGCGAAACGTTTTATCCTCCGCCATGCCGGTCAGATGGAGAAGGGAAGGTATTCAGGTATGAGAGGGGGGTCACTTGGAGTGAAAGTTCTCCTGTCACACTGACAGCCAATGCTTTCCACCGTCTGGCTTAGCCTAGTCCTGCCCAAAGTTGATCAAGCCAGTTCTGAAAGGAGTGAAATGAATGCAAATGGTTTGCTGAGATTTCCACTCCAGTGATGCCGGACTGAACAGCTCAGTGGTTACCTTCCCCGGAGGTATAAATACCCTGCAACATCCACACCTTTACCTGTTGTGTTTATGGAAGAAGCATTGGGAGGAGGTATGTGCTGCAATGCATGATGATGATGATGATTGCAAGTACACTTTACAATGCTGGAGATTTCTCATCCACTATGAAAACCTATTCTGGTCATTTTGTATACATTTACAAACATACATTTATTTATTTTTGTATTATGCATTTTTAGATATGTTAAAATAAACATTTGTTATATTTTATAAAAAAGTACACTTTGTGTAATCCATGGAGTACCTTAAAAGTCCGAACGTTCTCTTTTCTTTTGTATACATGTATACTGTACCTATATATGATCCCCATCATTCTGGTGTACATCTAGGGCTGCAACAACTAATCGACATAATCGATTATAATCGATTATTGAAAAAGTTGTCAACTTTTTCAATAATCGATTAATCGTCTTCCGATCAGTTGGCCCTGTTCACGGCTCCACACACGCTGCGCCTGCCACCCCCTCCCCCCCTTACGCTCGCCGCTGCCAGACCCGCCCGCCCGCATCCACGCTCTTCACGCCGCACCTCCTCCCCGTCTCACACTCACCGCCCGCATCCACGATCGGCACAGGGACGCGGGGAGATGTAGTAAGGAGGAGCAGTTGTGGGAGCAGGTTGGCCGAAGATTGCTCAGGTAAAGGTGGCAATACACTGTACAAGCATCACAAGACCTTAGTCTTGCGATGCTTGTAAAGTTATTAAAAAAACGTACGATCTGCCCATCTTGGACAGGCAGATCGCACTCTCGAT
>NW_017306983.1:750415-819846 GCF_000935625.1 Nanorana parkeri | reverse complement strand
CACCGGCCCGTTCGGCATTTGTCTCCCGAGCACCGTTCAAACCAGCCGAAAATCGTACGATGTTCGGCTGGTTTTCTAGCGTGATCCTTAGACAAAAGACGTGCGACCGTACAGTAGAAACGGTCGCACGTCTTCGTTCACACTGCTCGATTCTCATACGATCGCGGGATTTCCCGTGATTCTCGTACGAGAATCGAGCAGTGTATGGGCACCTTAAGCCTGCACTTCCCACACATTGTGCTCTATAATGTATTGCTGGGATTTGTATTCCTCGATAGCTGATGGTACATTGTGCTGTATATTATACATAGGAATACACATCCAGCAATACATTATACACTGTATGTATAATGTATTGCTGGGATTTGTTGTATTCCTATATAGCTGGTGATATTCTGCACTGCGCTGTATAGAGGACTACAAATCCCAGCAATAATACATTATACAGTGCAATGCAGAATACCACCAGCTATAATGTACTATTGCTGGGATTTGTTGTAGTCCTCTATAGCTGGTGGTATTCTGCATTGCGCTGTATAATGTACTATTGCTGGGATTTGTAGTCCTCTATAGTCGGTGCCATTCTGCATTCATTGCTGTATAATTTTACACTTTCCTTTTCACTATATTGCACACCACACTATTTTATTCCACCGCTCCAAGCTTGCTCCTGTGATTGACTACAATCTCAAAACAAACTAGTAGCCCATCACTGGAGCCATTTTTAATTTTTTTTAATTGTTTATCCGATTAACCGATTAATCGAACTTAATAATCGGCTAACTAATCGATTTTGAAAATAATCGTTAGCTGCAGCTCTATGTACATCCTTTACGTATTTTGGGTTCCTGTCTTACCTACTGTACAGACTGGAAATATATTTTTTTCTGATCTTGATCAATATCTATAAAGTTATAACACAGTCAGCAGTGCTTCAAGAAGAACTTTGGGCAAATAAAAACTTACCCCTGCGGTAGGGCTACCCCCGCATTGCAAGGGATAAGTGCTCGTTTTGGTCTAGGGCAAGGGTGGGCAACTCTGGCTCTTCAGCTGTGCTTTAACTACAAATCCAAACATGCCTCTGGGAGCCATGCCAGTCTTACAAAGCCCCATGGGACTTGTAGTTCCACAACAGCTGGAGGGTTAGAGTTGCCCACCCGTGGTATAGGGTCTATAACAAGCAGATATACTCAGCTGATCCTCAGTCCTGCCAGGCTGCTAGATCGATCCATCCAGCCTCTTCTCCCCTGGGCTCTGGCAGTCCAAGGACCTTTGACATCATCACACCTGATGCAGGTCCACAGGCCGGCATTAGACATGAGGACACCAAGGCACATTCCATAGCTGGAGCAAAGGGGGAGGAAGGAGTGAGTGCTGACTGCTGCAAAAGCTTGGATCAGGTTAGTCAAACAGATTTATTTGAGTCCCTTAGACAAAACGAGCATTTAACCCTTGCAGTGCAGGGGATAGCCCCATTGCAAGGGTAAGTTTTTTATTTGCCCCTCTTTATGGAGTGAAAACAACTTTAAAAAAAAAAAAAAAAAAAAGGTTTTCATTTAAATATATTCCTTAAAAGATATAAATACATTTTGGGGCAGAATTATACATCTTTCACACAATGTATAGCTGGGTGAATGCCGTTTGCATGGCACTAGCACCACTAGATGGAGCTGTGGAGCATAGGAATTTCTGCTGGGCAGAAGATTTATAAACCAGCCCCTTTGTGTGTGTCACATGACTTTGTAAACCCAGATATTACTTTTTTTTAAATAGCATCATCACTGCTATACATAGCCTGTGCAGAGAGCAGAGCTTTGGGAGAGACCCAGCAGGCTCCACCCTCTACAGGCTGCATGTAACAAATCTATATTGTGAAGCGCTGAGCAAACTGTTGGCGCTATATAAATCCTGTATAATAATAATAATATAAAATAGGTGTTATCCCAATTTGGCTGCAAAATTGGAAACGCACTTTAAGAGGGGTGTTAACCGTTCCCATGCTCTATGCTAAAGCTGACAAAGGTTTGGGCTATTCTTTAACCAAAAAGAATGGGCGTTTAACTGATCTGACTACAGTAAAGTTACCTGGCCGGCTGCCATGGGTTCCTACAAATTGCAGCACTGTGTTATTAAAAGCCTCTGGATCTGACTAAAAAATGAACACAGGCGTACAGGAACCCTCGCAGGTTTCCAAACTTCCTTCTCTTGACCTTCAACTATTCATTACCTTGGCAATTAGATCAGGCTGACTGGACTTAGAAATGACCTCTGTCATGTTAATGGAAATATCTACAGATCTAAAACTCATTTCTAAGTAATTCAGTGGAATTGGGTAAAGGGGCACCTCTGTGCTGTCCGCTGTAAAGGCTACATATGATTTCAGTGCTGTCATTCATCACCATGTAATACAATGTGTATGTCTCTCAGGCACATGTGTGAGCTTTCCTAAAACACATCAAAAATTGCCTTTATAGAGCATCTGTCATTCAAAAACACATTTTGTGAGCTAGACCTATAGTCAGCCAAGGAAAGCAATAAGAATTAGGGTCATAGTAATCGTGCCCAACCATAATTAAAGGGTAATTCCACTGTCTTGGGTGAATTTGAGAAAAAGGAATTACCCCTCCAATCTGTCCCCTTTCACCCCACCCACTACCTTCAAAATATAGAAAGCAGGTCTGCGCTGCCATGTACGCATAGTACACCAGCACCACCAAGGGCAAGGAGCATTTGCCCAAAGGTAAGTATAGCAAGGGGGGTAGAGGGGGCCAGATTGAAGCGGGTGATTCCATTCTCCCAAATTCACCAGGGAAAGTGGAATTACCCTTTTTTCCAGGGTCGCCCCTGGAAAAGCAGCTTGTCCTCGTGCCGATGGGGACAAGGGCCTCTTCCCCAGAAGCCCTGGGGCGTTGGTTGTGTGGGTGCGCCCAGATGCGCCCCCCTTCCTTGTGAATGAGTAAGGGGTACCCCTACCCATATACGAAAGGGTTCAATAAAAGTTTTAAAAAATACTTTTGAAAAAATCCTTTAGTTGAAAAAAAACAAAAGACAAGTTTTTGACAAGTCTTTTATTTAACCCCTCACCCCCCACCCCCCAAAACAAAAAAAATGGATCCGCCAACGTGATCCAGGGTCAATCAGCGTTGTCCATGACGATGACTCAACAAAATAAAACAAGAAAAAAATAAATAGAAATTAAAACAAAAAAACAATAACAATGCACGCCGACCCGTGCAACAAACTCCCGTCGCAAAATGGCATTCTGACAGATGGCGGCAACATATAAACAATTGGGCGGACCTAGCAGTGACAGCTAGCTGGCTCCTCACGAGTGTTTACAGTTGTACGGCATCTGACAGGCGAACCATGTTTGGGCAAAGTCAGCATGACTTTGCCCAATCATGGCTCTTACAGAGTACTGTGCCCTGATTGGGCAAAGTCTGACCTGTGGTCAGATGCAATTTTTTAGCCAATCAGGGCTCACAAGGCACTATTCGAGTAGCCCGCCGAACGCCCTGGAAGTCCATGTGTTCACCGAACACACGAACTGCTGATGTTCGAGTCGAACTCTTGCTCGACTCGAACATGGAGCCCATCCCTAATTCAGATAGGCTATTTAGTATCCGGTCTTCCCCTGCCTTAGGGGATCAGGGGTTAATCGGTAAGAAGTGTGTCTACCTCATGGGCATCATTTGCTAAGGTTTCAGCAAGGTGGCCAGTTGGAGAACACCCAACACATTCATACCTCACTACAAAGTGGATATAGCTTGCTGTTCATTTCTTCGGCCTTGTCTTTAACATTTACTATTGATTGTTAGTCTAATACCCACAGGTATGTGGACATGGGGTGAACCAGGAAAATTGTTGCCCATACTTACTGTCATTTTCCTTTACTGTCTCTCCTCACATTGGCATAATGTCTGTCCCTGCTGTCTGTCGTGAGTCTAGTGAGGGTTGTCTTGGAAGGTCAAAAGTTGGAGTTGACCCCCAAGTATGCTGAGGTGAAGAGAACCTGGAAAGGAAATTTATAGTAAGTATTGGCAACAATTGTTTTGGCTCACCCCACGTCTGGATACTTGTCGGATTTGACTAGCAATACATAGTAAAGGTATTACAGCTGGGTATTGCAGCTTATCAGTTCTCAGAAGTGGTGGCTTCATTACATTTCTTTTTTTAAGGCCTTCTTTTACTGCTGATCCTGCCGGTAACACAGTTCCTGATTCTGGGTTTACAGCACTCACCATACTGTATCTATGGACAAAAAGCATTGTCACAGCAGGACAGGAACTGTTTTATAACTACAGAACACCTCACCCTTAACATGTTCTGTGGTCCACAGAGGAAGTTCGGAACAATGCTAACAGTCAGCAGAGGCAGAGAACACAGGAAGTTATCAGATCACAATATGTCTTACATATCTACAGGTATATACTTGCACTTATTGAACAGCTATAACAAAATACTATTAATTATAAATTTAACAGACCAAAAAGGAACAAATCCATTGTTCGGGTTTACGTGAACTTTAAGCTTAGCCTAACCCATTAAATACAGTAAATATTCACTGTCTAGTTGTCAAACAATTCTTAATTTGATATTAATTTAAAGTCCAACAAGGGTTTTATGATAAGTGGAAACCAATCTCTTGATATTTACACTGTTTACAGAGCACTTCATATGAATGCACTCTTTTGTTTGACAACTGCAGTGTTGTCACTACAAATACTCGGCATGGTGTCACTTTGTGCTAGACAGGTGATTCCATATATTGAGTATAAACACAGGTGATTTACACGGATATTCCTCTTTGCATTATTCAGTCAATGGCAATATAAACAATCATTTCGGCACTGTTGAAACTGATTTCCATGATGTAATAGATGTACATTTACATTACTGGGTATGTGTACACAATTGCACAGAAGCAAGAATGAACGGGGTCATGTGACACTCATCGTTGGACTATAGAGTGCACTGAAAAATAGTTTGATGATATTTGCAGACTTTAGGAAGATATGACAGAGCTATAGGGACCCTAGACATAAGATGAACATTCCTCGATGGCAGATGGGCAACAATCCTTCATCAGCAGATGGCAATAGGCACCCTGGCTGACCGATCTTGATACAGTGAGTGGCTATATTGGAAATATTTGACTAATTACTATTTTAGAACTATGAGACAAACCATCACAGCCAAAGTCCCGCTACAAGAGACAAAAAACTGCATACCCTGAGCACAAATGTTTAAATGGCAGCCAGTAAAATAAAAAGGCTGTTTTGGATGATGGATTGTACCTGCATCCCAGACCGTCTAGACCTGTGCTTCTCAACCTTTTTTTCAGTCACGGCACCCTTTAAAAGTATGCTAAATCTTGGAACACCCCAGTTTAAAATGTATGAAACATAAATGTAAAAAAAAGTGTCCCCTTATCTTAGATAGGGGTCTGATATGGATTTTAAGAGGGGACCCCACACAAAAAATTGTGTTTTCCCTTCATATCAGAGTCCCACTTTGCATCGGGACCCCCTCCTTTTACATCATAATCCTCACTTCACATCAGATCCCCCCTTCCCCACATTAGGGTTGCCACCTGTTCCGGATTCACCTGGATAGTCCGGGTTTTGAGTCCTATATGTGCTGTGTATGGGTTTCAGCTGTCCTAAAACCCGGAAACGGCACATGCGGGACTCAAAACCCGGATTGTCCATGTGAATCTGGGACAGGTGGCAACCCTACCCCGCATCAGTATTCCCCTTTCACATCAGAAGCTTGACTGTACCATGGAAAGGCACACTGCTGTGTGAAAATTGCGAGGCACCCCCCGAGGAATGCTGGTTACATGTTTAGATGAAGCCCTGAGATCTTGAGGAATACTGAATTAAGTTTTACTTACTTAGAAGAATGTTGCATACATGTATACAGGAATACAGCCTAAAACACATAAATCATAGAGAAGAAAACATATACACAGAGAACTTCCTGTGTATCACAGACACGGATACAGAAGCATAGTGAATAACATTGCTCTAGAGCACCATCTAGTGCTCGAAAGACAACATTACATCTCTGAATGTCAGCAATACTATCAGTACATTAGCAAAAGGTGTTGTATTTCCAACAAGGAATGCAGAAGGCACCCCAGGGTGCCACCGCACCCTGGTTGAGAAAGGCCGGTCTAGACTATGGACATTTATATTTTATATATATTTATATATATAGCATTTCAATGTTATAGGTGCTTTCTCAAGACAATTAGTCACCTGGTAAACTACAAGAATACCCTGCATCTAGTGCTGGTTTTATGTTTGCTCATCATTCCCTGTTTCATTCTGTACATAGAGCTCCAACTGTATAATCCACAAATCAAGAGTCTGCAAAATGATTAGGAAGAACTACAAAGAGTAGTGTGCTCCTCTACCCTGTGCATCCCATCAGTGATGTCACAAGGAGGGTGCGGGAGGTGTGGCCCACACCGGTGACACCATCAGAGGAGGGACTGACAGTCATTTTGGTGTCACCCCCTCTGAAAATTCGGGCACTCTGTAATAGACCGATCTCGGCGCATCGCACTGTTTACCTCTTTTTGTTGTTAAAACTTTATTCAAATATAAGGAGTGACATTTCATTAAAGGAGAACTATGGGGTCAGTGTTTTTCCCCATAGTTCTCCTTAGGGTAACGGGAGGACACAAACTAGCGCCCTCCCGTTACCCTAAGCTCAGTATACCGCGAGCTACAGCTCGCGGTATACTGAGGTGGCGCAGCCGGAGCGGATCCCGACGTAGATGACGGGATCCGCCCAGCTGCGTGAGTGACAGCTGGCTCTGCCTTTCTAGAGGCAGAGCCAGTTGTACCCGCCCCCTCCCCCGTGACAGGATCGAGAGGTGAACGAACCTGGTATGTGTTCGCTCACCTCCCGATCTACTGAGCTGACCTGTGACAGTCTCATTGTCACAGGTCGGCTAGAACTATGAGGTGAGTGGAAATCACTCATCTCATAGTTCTCTTTTAAGTTTTATTGGCACAGAGCAGTGCAATGTGGATGCATAGCAGCCCGCTGAGCTGAAAACAAGTACTGCACGCAGTACTTTTTTTTCAGCGCACACAACCGAAACGCAGTGGTGGCAACTGTGCCCATCTGTCACATGGCATATTGCCTTGTGCAGGAAAAAAACGCCCAATGCATTTGGTGTGAATCAGCCCTTAGGCTGGGTTCACACCTGGGCGTACCATAGGCAAGTTTTTTCTGCTTGTTTTTCAGCTCGTTTTTTGCACATTTCTTTGCCCCTTTTTTCAACCGGTGAAACGCGCGTTCGACCCTCGTTTTTATGCCTCCCTGGCAGTATGATTTTTTTTCCTTTATTTTCTCTATCTTTTTTTTCGGGGTTTTTTTTTAAACTTTCAAATTTCCCACCGGTTCCGCCCCTGTGCGACGCGGCCGCTCGCAAGGGACGGAACCCGGAAGTCAGCAGCGGCCGTAGGACACAGCGGGAATCGCGGACAAGGTAAGTGCTACGCTGTATTCCCGAGTGTGGCTCGGGGTTACCGCTTTGTTAACCCCGAGCCACACTCGGGAATACCTATGGATACGTGTGGAAAAACGCCCCAAAGAAGCTGCTGTACTTGTTTGGGCGTAGGGCGTTTGTCAGCGTGTTTCCATGGGCTGAAATACGCACAGGTAGGAACCATGCCCATATTGATTCATGGGATTTCACTTGCTGAGCGTTTTTCAGTGCTGCGATCAGCGCTGAAAACCGCCCAGGTGTGAACCCAGCCTTACGCCTGGTTCACAGCTGTACGTTTTGTAGCGCTTCAATGCTCTACAAAACGCTCAAACATGAAAATCCCATTGTTTTATATGGGTATGGTTTACACCTTGCCGTATTTCAGCCCGTCTGAACGCGCTACAAAACGGCCTACGTCTGAAAAGGTACATGAGCTTCTTTGCGGCGTTTTTGTTACGCGTTTCCATTGGGATACAGCCAAGTAGCGAATTGCGGTAAAAACGCGTGTCACAAAACGCGCGACAAACGCGCATATTCGATACGCCTAGGTGTGAACAGAGCCTTATGGTGCCCATACACTTTACAACCATCGCAAGACCTTAGTCTTGCGATGGTTGTAAAGTAATTAAAAAAACGTACGATCTGCCCATCTTGGACAGGCAGATCGTACTCTCGATCATCGCAAGCCCGCCCCCCGAAGGGGCGGGCTTCCGATGACCGCAATGCTGAACGGGCAGTGTAGCCCTACCGCATTATTGGTTGTTATGGAGAGCTTGCCTGCATCCTGGCAACCAAGGATGCTGTGTGGCTGAGCAGTTAGCATCCTAGCAGCCAATGACACTGTGCAGGTCCATAGCATCATTGGCTGCTAGGACACAGGTGGCTGTGGGTTCGGTTCCCTTTGACGTTCGCCAAAGCTGGATTTCTGTCCAAGTGAACTGATCCCAGGCACGTATGGCTCATCACCAGTTTTTACATATGTACAACCCTGCCACCTGTAAAGTAAATGATAAGTGTGCGATGAATGAATTCCCAAGCCCATGTGTGGGAGGTATGTCATCCCAGCCCGACCAATCAAAATGGCGAAAGACTTCTGAACCTGGGAAAAGATGGAAGCACCTGCGATGAGGAAGATTGTGGATGTTTCAGTGCTGGAGGAGGGCACTTCACAAGGTAATGTGCGGATATGCTGTGCATACTAGCACATTATGGCAAAAGCCTCTGGAGTAGGGGATCTGAAAGGTTTAAAGGAGAACTATGGGGTCAGTTCCTCCCGATCTACTGAGCCGACCTGTGACAGTCTCATTGTCACAGGTCGGCTAGAAAAGCACTCACCTCATAGTTCTCCTTTAATTCTACTATAACCCAGCCACTGCTCTGTAGCCCTGTGAAAAGCAATCCAACTTAGCTTTGCAGAAGGCAGCGCAACCTGCTGCCCGTCCAAACAAGGCCTAACTCAGGGGTGGGCAAACTCTGGCCCTCTGGCTGTTGTGAAACTACAAATCCCATGATGCATCTGTCTCTAGGAGTCATGCCTGTGGCTGAGAATCTTGCAATGCCCCATGGGATTTGTAGTACCACAACAGCTGGAGGGCTAGCAATTGTCCACCTCTGGGCTAACATAAGATACTTTACCTAAGATATGGACCTTGGACTGAAGGAAATGTCTGCAGCAGCCTGTACATTGCACCTGCCATCCACAGAGTGCAATGCTTTGGAGGCCCCAATGCTAACATAAAAAAAAAAGATTTTTTTTTTTGCACTATATATATATATTTTTTTTTTTACAAAAACTAGAACATGACAGTCACCATTTCTTTTTATTGAACGTGCACTATGATAATACTATGAGAACCCAGCCCTTTCTATAAGGCTATGTACAATTCATGAAATTCATTTTAATTAATTATTTTATGTTATATTTAAATACATTTTGCTATTTTTATACTTATCCACATATGCGTGGTCTGTTATTTCTCCAAATTATTTTACTCTATGAATAATGTATAGCCGGACAATAAATACCCGGGTCCACTTTAAGAGAACTACACGTGTCTGGCGAGACCCTGGCTGTGGTACTTCGAGTGCGACACAGAGTTTTCGATCACCGCGACAACCAGCATGCCCCGCCCCTCCTCCGGACAATTGGAGCGTTTCTCCATTGTGCCGCTTGCCACTGTGTTCCGATGCTGAGCTCCGCTTCCGATTGGACAGTTCCCGCAAACTCGCCATATGAGCTCAGCTTGATCGCCCTGCGCGACAGCCAATGGCAGAGCGAGGTGGGCGGGGTGATGTGTCCGGGGGCGGGTCTTAGTTTGACAGCGAGGAGTGGGGTAACACCAGGGAGCGGGGACACCGGGCAGGTGAGAGGGAAGAGGAAGCGCTGCGGTCTGTGTAGTAAGGTATAAGGTGGCCGCCTCTGTTATTAATATACGTGTGTCTGAGCAGGCTGATGTGTGATGCATATTTGTTCATGGCGTGAGTGTATACACTGTGGATCGGTGTGCACAGAAGCAGATACATCAGTTTGTTGGGAGGGCTTCAGGTAGGCTCTGATCAGCCGGTTGCTTGCTGGGACTTGTAGTACTCCAGCTGCTGAGTCACTCAAGGGCAGGGGTGGACAACTCTAGCCCTACACCTGTGCCTTAACTACAAATCCCAGCATGCCTCTGAGACTCATGCCTGTTACTGCAGTCTTGCAATGCCTCATGGGTTCTAGTGTAATTGTTGTTGTATACTGTATTATTATTTATTAATAAATGCAGGGAGAGGCTGTGTCTGCTTTGCATAGTTCAGTAAATATAACTAACACGGTAATCCTGCAGCATCTAGGTGGCTATAAAAGATACGCATGGCCGCCGGTGACATTCAAATGAATGGCAATGCACCTAGCACATGATGCTGCGCTCTGGGTGCATTGTGCTGAACCCATGGCAGTGTGCAGTTAGTGTAATGCTCCTGTGTGAATGGACCTGTGCTTTTGTACTGACAAGGTGATTTAACAAGTTCACAGCGGGCACCATAAGTTACCTGTACGTACCTTCCATCACAGCCCCTGCAAGCTAGGCCCTGGGAGGAATCTGGTACATCCAAGTATGGGGCACATCTGATGCTCCCCACGTCTTCCTAAGTTCAGTCCCCAATGTTGTACAGCCAGTTGTCAGTCCCAAGTGTTGTCACCTGGGGGGGGTGAGCATCCTTAGCTGCACACAAGATAGAGCTTTCAGAAAGCCAAAACTTGCACTGGACTCTGGCAATGGATCTGGATAGTGGAAGAGTTCTCAGGGTAGGTACACCTTTTGGTGCCTGCTATGCCTAGAGAAGTCAAGTTCAGGTGAATCTGTATCTTCTCCATTCATGGCAAGCTAAAAGGTTCTCTTGATAGTCTACCTGCCTCCTTTGCAGCTGCTACATACCTTCCCTTCACTCGCCTGCTGCCTTGTTCGTCCACCAGAACATCTCCAAAACCCCTATGAAAGTTCCTTCAAGTCAGAGCTCACTCAGGTTAAGGATCCTTCCCCTGATCCCATGTGACAGCACTTGGGCCTGGTGATCAGCTGCTCAGGAACCCAATTCTGCATTGTGGAAGAACGAAGTGTAGAGAGTCAGATGCTTCCAGGTACCCGCAAGTACTGGGAATTTGATGGGTTTGCATCAATCGCAAGGAGAAGGGAAGGCGATACTAAACAGTGGGGAGGTGGGCCATTAAGTGAACCTTTTTACTTTGCTTAGATTTTCCCTAAATGAGGTCTTCTAGAGTAATTTAGACTTATATTATGTCTATTTTTTATACAGAATATACAAAAATGATTTCAGATATTCCCTGAGTTTCTTAAGACTTGCGTTTTGCAATTCTTGATGAAAGTCAATATGTCCAACGACGCATGCACCTCTATTATTATTATTATTATACAGGATTTATATAGCGCCAACAGTTTGCGCAGAGCTTTACAATATGTAGTATGTAGTATTATATGTTATAGAGCAGGGGTAGCCAAACTTTGTCCCTCAAGCTGTTGTGGAACTACAAGTCCCATGAGGCATTGGAAGGCTCTGCCAGCCTCAAGCATGACTCCCAGAGGTAAAGGCGTGATGGAGGTTGTAGTTGCCACACAGCTGGAGTGCCGAGGTTGCCTACCCCTGTTATAGAGCATACTGGTCTGATGGTGCATTATAAAATATGTCACCACTGCAGATGGGCCATCAGCCAGAACTTGCTACGGAGAGATGACATCATATGTGTAGAGGAGTACATGGAGTGCTGGGAAACCAGGGAGAAGGATATTTGGGGGGAGCCAATGCATTTCCTTGGCATTGTAGGAGAATCTGGACTTCTTTATGCGGGCCTCATTTACACATCTAGGATATGAGAAGCAGTGGTGTTTCCTATGTTTGCTCAGTTATACATTCAAATTTACTTGGTATGGTTAGTGCAAAGTGAAGTAACTCATAGCAGCCAATTAGAAAGCATCCCCTAATTTAACTGACCACAGAAAAACTCAAATCGGATTGGCTGCTTTAGGTTACAGCACGCAGCCTTAGCGAATAAGCTTGAAACCTTAAAATGTGTGGCTTTGAATTGTCTAAACCAGCCTTTCTCAACCTTATTACCACAGAGGAACCCATGAAATAATTTTGAGGTTTCAGGGAACCCCTGTGAAAACAAATTCACTGGTAGTAAGAATGCCCTCCTTATAGTGGTGGTCAGAATGCCAGACGGCTAACTTGGTGTCATGCATGATCTGGCTGTACAAAGTGGCGTTGGCCTTGGAACGATGTAGCCATCATCAAATTGGAGGTCACTCAGCCACAGCTCAAGAAACCCCAAGCAACCTCTGGAGGAACCCTACATAACCCTAGGTGAGAATGGCTGGACTAAACTGTGTCACCAGAAAGTCTGTAACTACTATTATGTGATGTTTTAGGTCTTCATCCCTCAAAGAAATGGATGTGCTGTTATATCTGGCTGGCTTGCTGGTCCTCTTTCTACTGTGGATAAAAGCCAAGGGCTTCGAGCATGTCATCGTCCACCACAGATGGATCTTCGTGTGCCTCTTCCTGCTTCCTCTGTCTGTTGTCTTTGATCTGTATTATTATGTCCGAACCTGGCTGGTGTTTAAGATGTGCAGTGCCCCGAAGCTCCATGACCGGCGGGTTAAGGAGATTCAAGAACAGGTGAGGTGTTGTGGTTTCTTACTGTTCATTCATATACTCGGTTTAGGATTTACGGAAATGCCAGCTTTCTCTTAGGATGGCTATTGTTACCATCCATATGTATCCATAGCTGGTTGATGCGTGGTCAGCACTACCTTTTATATGTTCACCCGGATGAGGGAGTAATACAAATGAATGAAACAGAGACTCCCATTTATAACGGGAGCAGATACAACTATCTGTTTTCTGGTGGGCACTATATTGTTTACTACACCTGCATTCTACTAGCTATCCAAAAATGGAGGCTGGAGCCTGCGGTGTTCAACGGAGTGTCACGTGACCAGGCTTTCTCCTTACACTTTTTTGGGTTTATTCCTCATCTATTAATTTGAATGAGACTTTGCTTGCTTCAGAGTAGGGATGTTCAGATACCAAGTACCGTACTCGGTACAAGTACAGATACTTTTCCAGCTCCAAGACTAGACTAGAGAAAAATTCAAAAGTTTGGAGGCATCTGTCACTTTTAAGGAGCATACGGAGCTCCTGTGATTTGTACATCTCTGTGTTAATAAAAAAAAAAAAAATTAAATGTATATAAGGGATGCACTGATACTTGTCCAAGTACTCAGATCAAGTACTGATACATTTTTGTTTATTGTCATGTGACCGTTTTCCTAAAACAATACAGACTAATGATTTCAGGACAATGGTTGAGTGCCAGATCCAGGCCCCAGCTGCAACCGCTGCAACCCTGGTAGTTCTCGTGAAAATGCCAAGTATCGTTACTGGGATCTGAACATCCCTACTCCAGAGTCCTGAAGCAAGAAAAGCACTGAGCATATTTGTAAAACACATCACTGCTCTATTTAAATGTCATTTTTAAGCAATGGAAAGGCTATACTGCTGTTGAGTTCCCCCGAGTCCTGGAGTTTCAGCACCATCAGACATTGGAGTGTGTGCATGGCTGCTCAGCTAACGCAGTCGTCAATATACATACAAACTTGTGCAGAAGATGCCGGTGATAAACACTAAACAACGTGTTGTCTTCTGCTGAAGGTTTATTCAGAAATCAGCGTTTGCTGGTGTATAGTATTGCCATAGAGTTAAATGAACTCCGTGTACTGCTGTGTCAGCTCCTTTCCACGCTAAGGGCATCGGAGAACAAAGTCGTACTATTGACTTGTTGACCAGCATGTGCAAACATTCTACGTCACTGGTATCTGGTCAGCTCTTGCACCAGTGCTGTAAAGGATCTGGCATTATGATCCCATTATCAGAAAGCTTTCTGAGAGAAATATGGAGGCTGCTGTTTTTTTGCCTTTTCTTCTAAAAATGCTTGTTGCCTGGCTATTATGCCAAACACTCTTGCTTCACCAGTGAATCTAAAGCAACTTTTGCTCTCCAGCTGTGGTGGGACTGCAAATCCCTCTGCCTTTAGGTGTCATGCCTGTGGCAGTCAGAGTCTTGCAATGCCTCATGGGACTTGTAGTTTAACAACAGCTGGAGGGCTGAGGTTGCCTACCCCTGTACTAAAGCCTCAATTTTATTCTGCTGGAGTAGTGGAGCATATTCTTTGTATATCAACCTTTCTTTTTCTGCTGAATCTCAAAGGCCTTTGGGCAGCATCTTCTCACAAACTCTGAGGCTGGACGAGAGGGTTGGATCGGTGCCTTTGCGTCACTTTCGCACACACAAACAAAATGCACCGCATCACATGGCAATGCATGTGAGCAATGTTATGCGCACTTTAAGGCACGCCTAGCCTCAGTGCACATCTAGACATTCTTCTCTGTTAGGGTTTTCTGCAAAAGGGAGGATCCTAGCAGTGACTGTGTGCCTACAAGTTCTACTAGAAATCTGGTCCCGGCAGTGGGCAGTCATTATATAAACAGCCTACTTACCTACACCTCCTTTGCAGAGTTCTGCTGTACTAATGGTGCTCTAAATTGAATAACAGGCTGGCTGAGAGAGAGAGACAAAGTTTCTACCTATGTAGGAGGTGTGTGAAATGGTAAAAGTCACTGCAACCATTGCAGGAAAGTCTGTGGAACATATCTCCTGTCTTAATTCCCAAGAGACTGCCCTCGTACTGGTAAAAGGGCTCTTGGGAGATGTAGTTCTGGGGAGGGTCATGTCTATGTAATTAGGAAATGATCTCCTGTTGCTACAGGAAGAAGGTAAAATATAAAAAATGGGATATGCTATAGAAGGCATATAGGGTCGGATGACAACTAGGCTTTAAGCAGCTCTCCCCCCTCCCTGTTATTCATTGTAACATGATCAGTAAACTTCAGCTCTGGCTTTGCACACAATACACTGTCTGGGGGGGACTGCCACTTTGAATACTAATGAATGGAAGGAGCTTGCAAAACACAGGCAGACATTTTTACATGAGAAGATGAAGAGGAAAGCTAAGTAACTTTTTGGGTTCATACACAGAAGCTGCATATTCCTGTTTCATGTACACTCGGTGCATATTGCTGGCATAAGTTTTTTTTTTTTTTCTTTTAAATACCACCGTTCACACCTAGACGTTTTGTTGTTAAAAGCTAAGCGTGACAAAACACTCAAGACAAGGAATCCCAATAATGTATACGCCCCTTGTTCACACCTATCCCCACATTCACACCTAGGCACCAGCGTTTCTGCACATATTTATGTGCGTTTTCGCCTAGTGCTTTTGAGCATTTTTTGCACGTCTGACACGCGTACGCTAAGTCGTGCATTTCAGCTAGCAGATATTGAGACATTGGTGTAAATGGGAAAACTCGTGCCAAGACATGCACAAAGATTTACATAGAGCTGCAGCTAACGATTATTTTCAAAATCGATTAGTTAGCCGATTATTAAGTTCGATTAATCGGTTAATCGGATAAACTATAAAATAAAGTTTAAAAAATGGCTCCAGTGATGGGACTACTAGTTTGTATTGAGGTTGTAGTCCATCACAGGAGCAAGCTTGGACCGGTGGAAGTAAAAAAGAAAAAAGATAGTGTGGTGTGCAATATAGTGAAATGGAAAGTGTAAAATTATACAGCAATGCATGCAGAATGGCAACGGTTATAGAGGACTACAAAACCCAGCAAAAGCACATTATACAGCACAATGCAGAATACCACCAGCTATAGAGGAATACAACAAATCCCAGCAATAGTACATAATAGCTGGCGGCATTCTGCATTGCGCTGTATAATGTACTATTGCTGGGTTTTGTAGTCCTCTATAGCTGGTGGTATTTAGCATTGTACCACTTTATAATGTATTATTGCTGGGATTTGTTGTACTCTTCTACAGCTGGTGGTATTCTGCATTGCGCTGTATAATGTATTATTGCTGGGACTTGTAGTCCTCTATACAGCGCAATGCAGAATATCACCAGCTATAGAGGAGTACAACAAATCCCAGCAATACATTATACATACAGTGTATAATGTATTGCTGGGATTTGTATTCCTATGTATAATATACAGCACAATGTACCATCAGCTATAGAGGAATACAAATCCCAGCAATACATTATAGAGCACCATGTGTGGGAAAGTGCAGGCTTACCTGAGCAGTCTTCCAGCAACTTGCTTCTGAGATCGGACCTGTCTATCGGCGGCTGTCATCCCCCCACACCTGCTCCTCCTTACTACATCTCCCCGCGTCCCTGTGCCGATCGTGGATGTGGGTGGGCAGGAAATGTGAGGCGGGGAGGAGGTGCGACGTGTGGAGCGTGGATGCGAGCGGGTCTGGCAGCGGCGAGCGTGAGGTGGGGAGGAGGTGCGGTGCACAGCGTGTGGAGCTGTGAACAGGGCCAACTGATCAGAAGCCGATTAATCGATTATTGAAAAAGTTGACAACTTTTTCAATAATCGATTATGTCGATTAGTTGTTGCAGCCCTAGATTTACATAATTACTTGTGAAGCGTGTTTCCTATTGAGTCTGTGGTGACAAAATGCGCTGTAAACTGCTAAAAGTAACTCGTACTTTTTTGAGCATCAGACGTTCAGCTTGCAACAAAACGCTCAGATGTAAACAGGGGCCATAGGAATGAATGGGATTTCTCGTTTTGTCTGCATAGATTTGAGCGACAAAACGCCTAGACTAAGTCCCTGTTCACACCTAGGCGTTTTGTCATCCCAGACAAGGAATCCCATTGATTTCTATGGCCCCTGTCCACACCTGAGTGGTTTGTCGCACAAAGTTTCCCATTGAACCAAATCTAAGGAACCAAAAAGCACTGTAATCTGCCAAAAAAGTACCTCATGTACTTTTTCCAGCGACAGGCATTTTTCCGCTTCCGACAAAACGCTCAGGACTGCTTTGTCACGCTTAACTTTGAGCGTCAAAATAGGTGCAAACAGGGACTGTTATGTGTTGTTTGAGACAAAAGAATGGTGCAGATGTATGGCGCTGGTCACAAGGCTCTTCAATATAGGCTCTAGGACATACAAAACATATGTAAATATAATCTGAACAGTAGATTAGACAATGTAAATATATTCAGTAGTAGTGACTCCGTTATATCCTCTTGTCTTTTCAGGTACGTCAGTGGAAAACCGATGGAGCGAAGAAGTTCATGTGTACTGGGAGGCCGGGTTGGCTCACGGTATCACTGCGGGTTGGGAAGTACAAGAGCACACATAAGAATATCATGATCAACCTTATGGATATCTTAGAGGTGGACACCAAGAGGCAGGTACGACACTGATGGAGGGCTCTTACCTGATTGAAAACTTTGGGAGTTCAGAAATTCATACTGGTTTTCGAATCTGGCAAAACCCTGTCTTTTTAGTGAGCTGTCATTTTTAAGACTTGCCAGAATGGGGTGATCAATAAAATATACATATAGCTATTTTCTTTTCCAATTTTAGATCTAGAGAGTAGGGAAGGGTTTAAACCCTTTCAGTTTTATTTTTTGCTTCCTGTGTCCTGTTAGGAGATTTCTCTTCACTTCCTGTCCCAGAGACGCAACAGGAAGTGAAAAGAAATCTCAACGTGAGGGGCTACAAACTGTGCTTCCAAGGAAACAAAAGCAGACACTAGTGTACAGCTATTCACATTGCAGACTTGTTCCCTGAATTGAGTGTTTTGCCTGTAATTCTCATTGGGTGAGCTACATCTGAGTTGTCATAATTTCTGCTCCCTTTAGGTTGTTCGGGTGGAACCATTGGTGAACATGGGTCAGGTGACTGCCCTGCTTAATTCTATTGGCTGGACCCTTCCTGTATTGCCAGAACTTGATGACTTAACTGTTGGTAAAAACACTGTTTTTATTTTAATCAAGGTCAATCAAAAAATGGTACCTTACTTCAGGTGGGGACAAATGAATATTGAGTTCAGGAGCCAGTCTGTCCAATTCAGGAGCAAGCAGGCTTTTTGTAGGCATCAGCTCCATTGACAACTAAAGTATATCATACACTGTAGGCGCCTGCTATAATTTTTAAGGCGCATTGGCTCTCCGGCTCCTGGGATTTGTCCGGCCCTGCCTTACTTGTAATTATGACGGTCGAAGATCATAAAACTAATTAAGGTTTTTTGAGTTGTGCTTAAACATAGTGCAACGCAATCCATGTTTTATGCATTATTCCTCCCTTTTCCCAATTCTCCTTGTAAACACATATGAAATCAAAGTGCATTAATTACTGTACAATGTGTGTTTTAAATGTTGTTTCAATGCATTTTATTTGACTTTAATTTATCGTGTTTTTCAAAAACGTCACAAAAGATGCAGCAATGCACCACACTGTACTGTAACACATCACCCTATGTGAAGAGCTTAGGGATGTGCAGATACCAGTGCTGATACTTGGGATTTCACAAGGACTACCAAGGTTGCAGCTGGGACCGAGCTCTGGCACTCCCCCACTGTCCTGAAATCATTAGTCTGTATTGTTTTAGAAAAACTGTCACATGACAATAAACAAAAATGTATCAGTACTCGTATCTGTGAGTACTTGGACAGGTATCAGTACTTGTACTTGGAAAAAAATATGGTATCGGTGCATCCCTAATATATATATTTTTTTTAAATCATACATTAAACCAGAGATGTATAAATCCCAGGAGCTCCGTGTGCTCCTTTACAAATGACAGCTGCCTCCTAACTTTTGAATTTTTCTCTAGTCTAGTCTTGGAGCTGGAAAAGTATCTGTACTTGTACTTGTACCGAGTACGGTACTTGGTATCTGAACATCCCTACTTTATAGATTATAATAAAAGCTAATTTTCCTCCAGAGATGTATCACTATTACAACACATGGGTGTGACTGGGCCATTACTGCATTCGTTGTGGGAAGCAGCGGAAGGGGCCCGGCTGTATCATGTGTTTTAAAATCTAAAGAAGAGACCCCACCCCCCCATCCCTCCCTGCCTTTTCTATCCCTGAGGTGCTCACATTACCTCATTAGATCAGTCCTTACTGTTTACACTGATCCCTGTACCTCTAGTGATTGCACTGTATCCTGTTTGACTGATGTTATACTTGTAACGATTTCCTCTGATGATACTTCTCTGTGCCTTATTTGTTTGAGTACCTGTTATGTCTAAATACTCAATAAAAATTATTGAAATAAAAAAAATCTACAGAAGAGGACCTAATGTTACATCAGGAATGATCTGACCCTTCAAATATATCTGTTTCAACTTTCACCTAATGTGAATGTCAAGGATAAGCTGCTTACAAAGCTGGATGTTGTAGAATGTGATAAACATGGAAAAAGCTTCTTTGCTTAAAGAGGAACTTTACCCACCAAATGAATGTCTTACAAAACCGTTACTTTCAAGATTGCCATTGTTCTTATTTCAGCTCTCAGCCGAACGTCCAAGTCATGACCAACCATGGCAGCTGCCTTGGCTGTAAGGGATAGTTCCACTTTAATCAGCAGAAACAATTTTCCTTTTGCTTGATCAACATCTCGGCAGTCATAATGCATCCAGTAACTTTTTTTTCACCCTAAACATGTTCAGGATGTTGCATGATTTTGTTGGAACCTTTATGGAGTATGTATTTTTTGGGGTGAACTGACCTTTTCTGAAAAAAAAAGATTCTGAAACTGTGCCTCCTGTTTACTTTAGGTGGTCTTATTATGGGAACAGGAATTGAGTCTTCATCACATAACTATGGGCTCTTCCAACATATCTGCTTGGCCTACGAGCTTGTCTTAGCCGATGGAAGCCTTGTCCGTTGTACACCAGTAAGTTTACTATTTTCTTCATTCAAATGCATTCACTTCATCGTAATGTTAGACATATCTGTCCTGGATGCAGATTGGATATATATATATATATATATCTATCTTCTGTTTTTGTTGCAGACTGAGAACTCGGATCTCTTCTATGCCGTGCCGTGGTCTTGTGGGACTTTGGGATTCTTGGTGGCTGCTGAAATAAAAATTGTCCCAGCCAAAAAGTATGTGAAGCTGCATTATACACCAGTGAGGGGCCTGGAGAAGATCTGTGAGAAGTTTTCCAGGGAGTCGCAAAAGAAAGAGAATCATTTTGTAGAAGGTTTGGTCTACTCTGTAGATGCGGCAGTAATAATGACTGGTGTCCTGACCGACGAAGCCGAGCCAAGCCAGGTAAGGGACCGTCTGATTTGTCACATTACGTTCATAAGCTGTTTCTAATATGAATCTTCATTGAGGTTTTACCTTTTTTATTCCTTATGCAGTTCACAGAAATGTGGCTTTTTATTTTTAAAGGTGAATAGTATTGGCAATTATTGGAAACCCTGGTTCTTCCGCCATGTGGAATCTTTCCTGAAGAGTAACCAAAGTGGAACAGAGTACATCCCCCTAAGGCATTACTATCACAGGCACACACGGAGCATTTTCTGGGAGCTGCAGGTGGGTGACGCACTCTGCTGATGCAAAAAGGTATCTGTGTTGTGCATGGTATGGGTATGGAAGAGCCTATAGTGCTATGCTTATGGGAGAGCTAATAGTGGTATGATTTGTGGTATGAGTACGGAAGGGCTGATTGTGGTACGGAAGGGCTGATTGTGGTACGGAAGGGCTGATTGTGGTATGGAAGGGCTGATTGTGGTACGAGTATGGAAGGGCTGACGGTGGTATGTGACTGCCGATGGTGGCATGAGCATGGAAGAGCTGAGAGAGGTATGAGTATGGAAGATTTCATGGTGGTATGAAAGATCTGATGGTGGTACATGTATGGAAATGTTGATGATTGTATGAAGGAGCTGATGGTAGTATGTAAGAGCTGGTGGTGGTACAGAGAACCTGATGGTAGTATGTGACTGCTGATGGTGGCATGAGCATGGAAGAGCTGATAGAGGTATGAGTATGAAAGGTTTAATAATGGTATGGAAGAGCTGATGGTAGTATGAGTATGGAAGAGCTGATAGTGGTACATGTATGGAAATGCTGATGATGGTATGAGTATGGAAGAGCTGATGGTGGTACATGTATGGAAATGCTGATGATGGTATGAGTATGAAAGAGCTGGTGGTGGTACAGAGAACCTGATGGTAGTATGTGACTGCTGACGGTGGCATGAGCATGGAAGAGCTGATAGAGGTATGAGTATAAAATATTTTATGGTGGTATAGAAGAGCTGATGGTGGTACGTGTTTGGAAATGCGGATGATGGTATGAGTATGGAAGAGTTGATGGTAGTATGAGTATGGAAGAGTTGATGGTAGTATGAGTATGGAAGAGCTAATAGTGATACGTGTATGGAAGCGTTGATGATTGCATGAGTATGAAAGAGCGAATATTAGATTCAATCTGAACAGTGCAGTGTAGAACATCAGTGGTCAATATTCTTTTCAAGTAAAGCTCCAGTATTATTTCAGTTTTGGACAAAGAGGAGAAATGTCATCAGCTTTGCAGATGACATTTCCCTTCACTTCCTGTTCCAGTGAAAACATTGTTACCCTGACAGGAATGAGGAAAAATCATCAAGGGGATACAGACAGCAATAAAAAGCAGCCGATGGTCCTAGTCTTGTCCTACTTTCCTAAAAAAAATATTTATTGCTGTCTGTATCTCTCCTGGAGCTTCTCCATCACTTCCTGTCCCACTGACAATGTGTCACCAGGACAAGAAATTCTCTAGTAGAGGTCACAGAGAGGTAAAACACTGACATGGGTTTCATGCCTTCCCTGTTCCAAAACTTAAAAAAAATAAAAATATACAGTTGGAGATGTACTTAAAATTCAGTTTGCTACAGAATATTTGGCCCTCACTTATTTATAAGGCTCGATAGGGGTGTCCTGTGAATCTTCTATTACAACCCTTATATAAGATAACTGACCTGGAACAAGCATGCAGCTAGTGAAGGCAAAGGAAGGCCTGAATGTCTGATCTACATACTTGTTGTGGGTCAGTGACACAGATGGTATTAAAGCATTTGCATCAACACAACAGCCAGGAAATGTGTGTAATTTCTCACTATGGGGTTCCTCCTACCTAAAGGTTTGTTTTTCAGTGAAAAATCCTTTTGGTCAGATGACTTTTTATTTATCATTAACATTCTTCTTTTTTTGATTGTAGGACATTATTCCATTTGGCAATCACCCAGTGTTCCGTTACCTGTTTGGCTGGATGGTTCCACCAAAAATCTCCTTGTTAAAGCTTACACAGGGAGAAACCATCCGGAAGTTGTATGAGCAGCATCACGTGGTGCAGGACATGCTCGTTCCAATGAAATGTCTGCAGAAGTCCATCGAGGCCTTCCAAAAGGAGATCAAGGTGTGTATGAAGAAAGGCCACTGAAAAATAACAATGTTTTTCTAAAGCCAAAACCTTTTTTCCCCTCATTTTGAATAGAGCAGGGAATGGTTAAAGCTGACCTCCGGCCTTACCTTGCAGGAGTGAGATTGGAGCGGTGGCTACAATACAACACACATGGGGAACAAAAGTAGCCCCCCTCCAGAAGGAAGGACAGTGTCAGCACCAATTCAGAGATGATTTGAGGATCTACAGCCGAGTGATGTACAAATAAGATACATTTTTGTAAATAGTTGGCCTACTTGAATGTATTTTTAAGATTTAGTTACTGAGTTTAGTGTCACTTTAAGTAGTGTAGAGTGTATTATTTTCTTTAGGAAGCTCTCTCAGGAATGGGGGCCAAAGGTTGGCTCTTTGCTTGAGTAGGAACTGGGTGTGCAGTCAGGAAAGCACCAAAAACAGAACGTATAGTAAGTCTAGATTTTATTTTCTTCGGATTTTTATATCCTAAGAAAAAAAAAGGGTTACTGGGGTTCGATTTTTGGACACTTTGTCAAGAGTCAACCGCTAATCCCTGTTCTCCATCTCTAACCAGTCACCCTGGTTGATGATGAATGTCTAGAGCAGTGATATGTGACTGTCGTAGGAAGGGCAGAGGTGTCCAACATGCGTGCTGTAATTGACAGTCTGGCTTCACCTTCTCTGTGCTGTACAAGGAGGATGCAGCACCCAATAGATGATTTATGGGGAACATATTGGAGGGGACTTTATATGCAGTCATTAATTATGCACCATGGAATTATTTATATGCTGAATAGTTTGTATTTTGGAGCAGTTTCTGAGAATATTGACAGATGAAAGGTTTGCTTTACTACATAAGTGGGTCTACATCATGTTTACACTAAACACAAAAAAATAAAGATTAATGGCAACATTTGCTTTCCTCACAAAGTATTGGGTATCCCGTGGCTTCCCAGTCACATACATCTACATATCTGTTGGTTCTCTGCAGCTGTCCTTTGTGTAATACACCTTTTACAGTAATGTCTTTTTTCTTTTATGCAGGTGTACCCACTTTGGCTTTGCCCCTTCATCCTACCCAGTCATCCTGGCATGGTACATCCCAAGGGCAATGAAGCAGAGCTGTATGTAGACATTGGAGCATATGGGGAGCCAACGACGAAACACTTTGATGCCAAAGCCTCTATGCGGCACTTAGAGAAGTTTGTCAGAGACGTCCATGGGTAAGATATTTGTCTGGTTGCCGCTAGAATTACGATCATGAAATGTATTGTATATATTCAGTATATGATGTAACCAACAAGAGGAGATTATTATTTTAATTTTTTCAGCAAAGAGCACACAAAACGCATTCAGGGAAACAGCCAAATGTACATAAAATGCATGTTATAAATCACATTAAAGCCCTTCTGCAGGTCACCCTTTCCCCCTTGAGGTTCCTACCAGAAGTATTATTTTTCTTGATATATTTTAGGCGATCCTTTTAACTCTTCGGGAAGCCTATCCTGCCTCTACCTAACCGCTAAACTATGACTTTCTCAAACATCTCATTCCCACAAAGCTACCACCTCTTGTATCAAGTGCCCCTGCCTTTTTAGATTGTAAGCTCTCAGGGGCAGGGCCCTCCTTACCATCTTGTCCTGATTTGTATTGTGATTGTAATGTCTTCCTTGTATTGTAAAGTGCTGAGCAAACTGTTGGCGCTATATAAATCCTGTATAAAACCAGTTAGGAATGCACCGATACCAGTTTTTCGGTATCGAGTACAGATATAATAATCTTTCGGTACTCGCCGATACCAAATACCAATATTTGCCACCGGTTTTCCTGATTGCCCGGGAAGTGGGCTCCATGCTGTTTGGCCGGCTCAATGCTGATTGGCCTGGGAGGCCAGCTTCCTAGCCAATCAGCATTGAGCCAGCCAAACAGCATGGAGCCGGCTTCCCAGGGCAATCAGGAAGCTGCCGCCTGATTGGCCGGGAAGCTGGCTCCATGTTCCCTCGCGGCACTGCTGGTCAGCGGAAATGCCACTGACCGGAAGTTCTGGTACCAGGGGTTAGTATCGGAGCATTTGGGCGAGTATGAGTACTTGTGCCCAAATACTCCTTATCGGTGCATCCCTAATAATAATTAAGGATGCACTAAATTATCGACAGAAACGGTATCGGCAAAGTGCTGATAATTTGGTGCCTCCCCTGCCCGCCCACAGCAGTAGCTTTCACTGCTCTACCATGGCCTCCTTCCCGCCCAGCCGCTGCGATGTAAACGGCAGGCAGTGAGTGGGAGAAATAGCCAAAAGCAGGCTTACTATTGCTCCCACCCACAACCTGCTGTCATCACTAGAAGATCGGACTTGAGAGAGAGAAGAGTTCTCTAACAGGCTGATGCTATCAGTGGGCGGAGCCTGTTAGAGAAAGGCGTTCTCCTTCAGATCCGCTCCACTGCCAATTGACAGCAGGTAGTGGGCGGGAGCAATAGCCAGCCTGCTATTGGCTATTGCTCCCACCTACTTCCTGCTGTTCACAGCGGCTGGGTGGGAACGAGATGGCGGCAGTGCCTGATGCCAGCAGCTGGGGGCTAGCTAGTTGGGCATTTTCGGTATCTGCCAAACAAATTTTTTATTTCGCCATGAATTTTCATTTCGGTGCATCCCTAATATATACTTTCCTTTTTTGATGTCTTCCGGACGTTCACATGATGCACAGGGTCCTCTTTGGTCTTCTCTTGGCAATGGCCAGTCTTTCTTGGTCTTCCAGGTTGAGTGGGGGGGGTCATTCATCCTGGAAGGCTAAGGACATCTAGTGGTGAAGAGGGGGGCAACTCTAGATTTTTTTTCTACCTCTGCCTGGGGCAGAGTCCCTCCCCCTTTTCTTTCTTTCCTTCCTCTCCTCTCCCCCTTAAATTGCCTGGAGTTGGATTTCAAAAACAAATGACACTACATGTATGTTTACAACCCCAAGTGTAATTCCAGTCTATGGGCAGAATTTTGAGACGTTGCCTCTAAATGAAAACACAGTTCATTTGTCCATCATATTTCTGTGCCTTCCACTTACTATGTCTTCTTTCCCATTGCAGCTTTCAGATGCTCTATGCAGACTGTTACATGACCCGTGAGGAATTCTGGGACATGTTCGATGGATCACTGTACCAGAAACTGCGGGAGAAACTAAACAGCAAGAACGCATTCCCAGAGGTCTACGACAAGATTTGCAAAGCTGCTCGTCACTGAGACAATCTTTTTTTCTACCAACGTGTCATGTGATTGTAAAATCGGACTACTTATGTCTCCCTGTTGATCTGCAGAGAACTTGTGAAAGACCTGAAGACATTTACTGTAGCTGTCAGCTGTGTTCACATTTGTGAGCAGCTGAGCTTTGGGTAACCGTCCTTCCTGTGAGACGAAATCTCTCCAATCAGCCGCACAAAAATGAAGTCCATAAAAATCCAATCTTATTGTTGTGAATTCCATACAAAGTCCAAAATACACGGTATACACCACCATAGTATCTCTCCCATTCCAGCGCCTATCGCCACCTGGCGTTTTATCATAGGGGCCCTGCCTGTGCGATTACATATGTACAAAGCGTCAGACTGAAAATAACTTTTAGTTCTGAATTTCATGTTTCAGTTGAATAACATTACAACACAAAAAGAAAAAGCAGGGGTTTTAGAGAGGTACTTCACCACGGCTTGAAATTTGGTAAAAAAGTTTGATTTTTATTTCACATATGTTTATAAATATACATATAAAAAGCAACAAACACTTTGTTTTAACCTATCGCAACTTAGACCAGGAGCATAGACCCATTTGACATACTATACATATCCATTATAGATCGATACATTCAGTGTGTCCACACTGACTCTATCGATCTATAATGGATATGTATAGTATGTCAAATGGGTCTATGCTCCTGGTCTAACTTTGTTTTAACCTATCGCAACTGTTTGTTGCTTTTTATATGTATATTTATAACATATGTGAAATAAAAATCAAACTTTTTTACCAAATTTCAAGCCGTGGTGAAGTACCTCTCTAAAACCCCTGTTTTTCTTTTTGTGTTGTAATTATCTAAATTTAAGGGGGAGAGGTTACACCTCGGGGGCCCATTGTGCCAGCTGCTCACAACTGTTTTGCGCAGTTGAATAGCAGAATGGAATCTCCAGATGGTAGAAAATGATCCAAAACCTGAATATGAAAGACTCCGGTGTATGATTATGATTCTTTTCAGATGTCTGGGATGCTTGACTTCCTTCTAACCATATACTTTTAAACCAGTTTTGTTCCTAATAAAAAAAAAACACCCAGATCTGTCCAGGTCACACCATAAACTGTAAAGTTATTCCGCATATTGAGCTGAAAATTTGAATTGATACATTGGGAGTTCTACCTGCTCTCCGATACATCTGGATCACAAGGAGGATGTCGGTTCTAGCCAATGTGATTCTACCTGCCACCACTGACCACTCAGTCCAAGGTCTGGAGCTTAATGCTGAACTCCAGACACAAAAACTTTCTTTTAAATATGTTTCTCAATAGCCAAAAACGATATCAATCTACGTTGTGTGCACCAAATGCCTTATTAAAACTAGTTATAACCTTGTAAAAGATTCAGTAATATTGTCACTGTGCTACACATAACCTGTGCAGAGAGAAGAGATGTGGAAGAGACCCAGCAAGCTCCACCTGCTACAGGCTGCCTGCAGAAAACGAAAGCAGGTGGCGGAGAAATAGAAAGATCAGCAGTGACCGCTCTTTATTGCAGGAAGCTCCAGCACAGAGGCAAAGTGTCACATTGGAGTGTTGCACAGTTCTGGAATAAATATACAAAGAACACCAGGATTCAAATATTTGGACAATTTTTCCTACTCCCGGAGTTCAGCTTCAACATTTATCTTGGAAATTACGTTTTTCTGTGTGGGTTTTATTGTATGGAAACCTCTTTGAGGCAATGTTTGTATATTTGGTGAAAGTGCCAATGTGTTCTATGCTTTAATTAAATAATCTTATGTACAATTGGTAATGTGTTGTACTGAGTGTGATGACTTCTGTGTCCACTGGACTGAGCGGGATGCCTCGTGAGTCCACTGGACTGAGCGGGATGCCTCATGAGTCCACTGGACTGAGCGGGATGCCTCGTGAGTCCACTGGACTGAGCGGGATGACTCGTGAGTCCACTGGATGGAGCGTGATGACTCGTGAGTCCACTGGGCTGAACGGGATGACTCATGAATCCACTGGACTGAGCGGGATGACTCGTGAGTCCACTGGACGGAGTGGGATGACTCGTGAGTCCACTGGACTGAGCGTGATGACTCGTGAGTCCAGTGGACTGAGCGTGATGACTCGTGAGTCCACTGGATGGAGCGTGATGACTCGTGAGTCCACTGGACGGAGCGTGATGACTCGTGAGTCCACTGGACTGAGCAGGAACACTTGTGAGTCCATTGCACTGAGCGGGATGACTTACACTGACTTCCTGAAGTCAGCAGAATTGTAAAGTGAGAATTTCAGACACTAAATTGGAATCATATTTGTAAGCCTCCAGATTCCAAATTTAAGGTGATCTTACTTCAGTATTAACAAATATAAAATCAGCATATAACAAAAGTGTACAGAACCAAAATGTCACATATGGAGTTGTTTTTAATATTATAGATACTGTATATTTATGGACTGATGATGGACACCCTTTAATGCCGCTTGCCATGACACAACTAAACACTTATATGTGAACTGTTTATGTGAACCTAAGGGTGTGTCATTTTGTTCAGCCAGTCTTGTGATTTACATACTCCTGCCATGTTGTACAGTCAGGAAGATTATTCTACTTCCTGGATCAGCTTAGCCCAGTTTGCTTATAACATAAATAAAAAAGCAATGTGATGATACTGATTTCTGATACCATTAAATACCCAATGAGCAGGCTGGTGGCAGAGAGATGACTCTGGAAGCAGCAAAGCTGAAATAGGAAGTAGCGGTGTCACCTGTCTGGCTGTGTAGTGTGGCAGAGGTGTACGAGACTGCATTCTTATACAGAAAAGCCTCTGGCTCAGCAACATCTATGTTAAGCACAGCTTTAGAATTAAAGAACTTCTGTCAAGATAAAGTTTTACCTAATCTTCCATAAAATCAGGTCTGGTCTGTTTTTGTGGCTGTGAGCTGGAGCAGTACCCGCAACTAGTGTTACAGATCTCATTACAGCAACCGAAAGCAATTTCCTCTGCAGCTGGGACTGGAATCCATAGGGTTAAATTGTATGGTGTGTAATGGCTAGTTGTCTAGATCCTACAAAACCAGGGTGATACCAGAGACAGGATTCATCTGTTACTATCCCAAAGTTTTCTGAACATTTGTTTTCTCACTGTATTCAAAAACAAAACTCGTTCACAGCTAAATATCTTTCCACTTCTTATTTATTCCTGTTTTGTACCCCCGCAGTTCTCTGTTAATCGGACCACTTATTATTTTAGCTCAGTTGCCTCTTCTGAGGCCTTTAACCAGTTTGAGCTAGAAACCTGCCAATCAAAAATCTTATATAATTTTCAGGATTGATCAAGAAACCATACGTGGAACAGAAACCCATAACAACCAATCAGAGTTCAACCAATCAGAGTTCAATCAGAGTACCACCATCGTAGATGATTTCTGATCTTTAGCTATGGGGACTGTACTTTGCACCTATTGCTTTGCTGCCTGCCCTGTTTATTTTATGGAGTAAGTACATTTGTTTTCAAGTAATTTAAATAATTATATTTTTTAATTGGTTAATGTTACAGTGGCCACATTTACTATACTATGGTGCTAATATCCTCCCTGGCAGTAGTTGGTCTAGGGCAGGAGAGGCAACATCAGCACTCCAGCTGTGGGGAAATGACAAATCCCATCATGCCTCTGTCTTTGATAGTCATGCCTGTGTGCGGTCTGAGGCATGCAACGCCTCATGGACTTCCACAACACCTGGAGTGCCGAGGTCGCCTACCCCTGGTATAGAGGTCCGAATAATCACACTCATCTGCAGAAATAACTCTTCCTGCTCCTCAGAGCAACGCACAGTTTCTCCTTTTATTTTCTTCTTCTGCACAAAAGACACTCAGGCGATACTGTGACTGCTATGGGCATCAAAAGCACTTTGAATAATGAGGTCCATAGAGCCCCCAGCTGTCACTGGGTAGGAGCCTAGTGGGAGGGTATGGGGGCACATATTGTTGGGGTAATCTCACCATTGGAAATTATAGAAGCAGGCTAATGGTTTAAGGCACTAGTGGCCCGTGTACATCATTTATTTATTTAGGTTGGACCAATATACAGATTACCATACTTTCAATTAGCAGCATTTCATGTTTTTGTCCCTTAAAAGAAACCTGGCATCAATCTAAATCAGAATCTGCCATTGTCCATCTCACAGTTTGGATACTAGATCCAAGGCAGATGGTTCACCCACAGAGATGCTGCAAAGTTACCTTACTGCCTGTGAGTCAAACAACAGCTTGATGACAGATTCTTTAAAGATCAACCTCATCCAAAACTAACAGGGTTATTCACAAAAGAGTTTGGAGAAGGCAGGAGAAGTGATCAATCTAGGCCAAAACAGCTGATTCGGAAAAATTCTCCAATTCAGTTAAAATTTCTAGTTCAGCTATTTTAGCCTAGATTGCTCACTTCTCCTGCCTTCTCCAAACCCTTCACTGTTTTGTGAATAGCCCTGCAAAACAAATGTCATTCATTTGTATAGTATGGAGAATCCATTGGAAAGAATGTGATGCCATCTTGTGGCAGTTAAGCAGAACTGCAAATTCTAGCAAGGGGATTTCTCCACTACCTCCCAAGAGGTATATGAAGCCAGCGGGTAGTTCAAAATACATACCAAGATCTATGGCTGGCCTCCAGGATATATAAGTTGTGGTAGAGGTTGTCCTTTAACACTGGAAAAAAAATACTTTTCTAGCTATCAATTCAAATGAAATGTATATAATTGCACATTTTCTTATTATCTGATTGTCTTTCAAACTTCACAACTAATCACCAGGGACCCTTCATCCTTTATGCAGTTGAGGTGGAGCTTCAGGTTCAGCAGATTCTAACATTCTCTTGCCAGCTGATGGGGTGTGGGATTTTTGGATACGCTCTCTAGGAAGACATAACACAAGGTTAATAATAAACTGAAATTTTATATATATATATACACACACACATACACACACACACACACATATATATATATATATATATATATATAAAAATTGTGTGGTTGAATATTTAAGCCGCAAAACACAAAAGGCAGAATAAAATCTGCTTGGTGGCTGTAAGAAATATCTCAGGACTAATGTCTTTCTATATGTCAAAAGCAACACGGAGGCTGCAGTGGGCATTCCAGCATCTAAGGGGGGCATAATCCAGGATCATTACCCCCAGGGGGTGGATGGGTGCAGTACAAAATGCTGGGAAGTAAAATGAGGTACAGGGAAAATTGGCTTTGCTCCCTGAATGTATTCTGATGTGTAAAAATTTAACATATTGCAGCTTTCCAGTCCTTAGATGTGGTGGCTGCATTAGCTTGCTTTTTTTCATTTCATCTGGTGATGCTGAGAGTAACACGCTTCCTGTCCTAGGCTGGCAACACCCACTCACTCCACTGTATCTATGGATACAGCCATGACTCCCACCCAGGCTGGACTACGCACAGGTCCGCCTTTGTTCATCTCTATTACATGGAAGATAGGAAGCTTAGATAAGATTGTTTTTGCCTTCAGTTCAGCTTACAGGAAATGACAAGGTCACAACAGTCATTTTCTGTTCTTGCTAAAATTGTTGTTAGCCCAAAAAAGAAAACTAATGCAGACACCACATGGAAGCACTGGTATGCTGCAATATGTTAAACTTTTGGTTCTTGGACTTAGTTATCCTTCAACAAATATTCCACTGTGTAAGCTACGACTTGAGGCACTCACACAGGGTAGCTTCCCCTGCACATGGCACCCTAACAAAGCAACAGGAGAATGTAGGAAAGGCAAATATGTCAGGGAGGGAGATTGAAGCAAACTGTTGCTTTAATCTGCATGGACAAGGCAAAGGTTCCATTGAACCTTACAGTTCCTCAGGTGATGGTGATTCTAAATGGGAAATGTTGGGGCTCTCCTAAAGTAAGACCTTAGTCTTGCGATGGTTGTAAAGTGATTAAAAAAACGTACGATCTGCCCATCTTGGACAGGCAGATCGTACTCTCGATCATCGCAAGCCCGCCCCCCTGAGGGGCGGGCTTCCGATGACCGCAATGCTGAACGGGCAGTGTGCGCGTGCGCACACCGGCCCGTTCGGCATTTGTCTCCCGAGCACCGTTCAAAGCAGCTGAAAATCGTACGATTTTCGGCTGGTTTTCTATGCGTGCTCCTTAGACAAAAGACGTGCGACCGTACAGTAGAAACGGTCGCACGTCTTCGTTCACACTGATCGATTCTCGTACGATCGCGGGATTTCCCGCGATTCTCGTACGAGAATCGAGCAGTGTATGGGCACCTTAACGTTTTGAGCGGTTCCTTATTGCTGCCACCAACACGATCCTTAGACACTATTATCGCACAATATGTACTGATGGAATATTTATTTGTTTAAAGCTGGCTTCACACCTTCGTTCTACAGTAACAGATGGTAGACCATAGGTTTTACCGCGTGTTACCGCAATGCATGGTAACACACAGCACTCTGTGTGGTGCGCTTTGGTGCCATTCATTTATAATGGCGCCCTGATGGATAACACAGAAGGTGCTGATGGAATAGTGGTGCAGTGCACCGCAATGCAAATGCTATACATTGCGGTGTGCTGCATTCCAAAAGTGGGCCATGTCTTTTTGTTCTATTACAATGCATTATTAGCCCATTCTAAATGAAATTGTGAATAATACAACATATCGGATGAATCTTGAGATTGACGAGTGGAGACTCTGATGCAAGCAGCTCAAGAAGCAAATAATCACCACTGATACTTACTGCAATACTTTGTCCCTTGGTAGGTTAGACAAATAACGCCCTGTTTTAGAAATGAAGGCGGTCCGGTACGTTGGTGCTGTTTTGTTCCGCGGTGGTTTGTTAAGATCATATCGGCCAACTCCAACAGGGTTCTGAAATCAGGAGCATAAAATATACTGATTACCAAGAACGATTAGCAAGGAAAAATACATTGCATTTTTAGTAAGCACATATTTCGGCTATTTTAATGTTTATTCTTATAGAGACCCCTCCAGTGTGCAAATAATTGTGGAAAACATCCCTGCAATCAGCAGCCTCCGTAGGCCTCTTCGGTATTTCCGGTGTCCCCTGCCATGTGCCACGGATCTATCCTCAGCCCCTACATCACTGTTGTGCCCTTTAGGCTGGAGCTGCAGTGCCCAGGGGGGGGACACAGCCATCTGATACACACGTAAGTATTGAATGCTGCAGGAGGCACGGACGAGTACAATGCCTCTTCTATTTCAAGATTTTTTTACCCTCATAGGGTTGCACTCCCTGCAGGCCCGGATTCCCCACAAGGCCACCGAGGCACGGCCTCGGGGCGGCAGGGCACAGAGGGGTGGCAGCGGTGTCCTTGTGGGGAAGTTGCCCTCTCTACATTCAATCCTTCTTTGTACAAGCAGGACTAAATGTAGAGTGAGGCAGACGATTTTTCGTTTACATGTGAAATTGGCGATGTCACCGATTTCACATGTAAACAGTGTGCAGCCGGTCCGTCCGTCCTCCCGTTCCCCCTGCACTCACCTCTCTCCTTAGGTTCCGTCCTCCGCCGCCGAGTCCTGAGTCTCTGACTGCAGTGAGCAGAGCGGCAGGGTTAAAAGTAACCCTGCTGCTCCGTGTAGACAGTGAGAGGGAAGAGCTGTGCTCTTCCCCTCTCACCTGTCACAGGAGTTCCAGCACAGTGCTGTGCTAGAACTCCTGTATTGGAGGTGACATGGTCACTAAAGAGAACCTGTCACCTCCAATTGCTATCACACAGGGGATTGTTTTCTCCTGTGTGATAGCAATAAAGTTAGGTAGGGAAATTGATTTAAAAAAAAGTTTAATAAATAAAAATAAAAAAAATAATATGAAATAATTAAATAACAAATCCAGTGGGGGGGTGCATCGCAGAACCTGGCCTTGGGGCGGCAGGGAGAGTAAATCCGGCCCTGACTCCCTGGGTCAGAAATTTAGGAGCAGCCCATATAGGTCTATGAAGCATGCGGCTCACTGAGGGGCTGATATAAACAAAGCTGATATATTTGCTTGTGAGAAGATGCGCTCTGAGTGTAATATTATTGTAGCCAGTGGAGGGATTGGCAGAGAGAGGCGGCAGACACTGAATGGTTGGTAAGGTGGATGAGTCTGGCAGCAGCAGTAATATTGGTTGGTCCAAAATGTTTTTGGCACACTTGCTGTACCATATTTGTATTGCTGAGTAACACACAGAGATTTGCATGTTCTTCACATAATGAATCTGTATTTCACTGCATCCAGTCTCATTGCTCAACAACTGCTTAGATAGCCACAAGGAAATTGTTTTAATCATGCAAGTGTGATGGATAGGCTTAAATGGTGAGCAGGAAACAGTGAGCATGGCAATAGATGGATCCCAAGAACAACAGGAGACATCTGCCTGTCCTTTGTCTGTAGTACTGGGACCTGTCACAGTATTTGTGCAACTTGCTGTCCTTAAGAGGATTTGAACCCAAAACCTTTTTTAAGTTTTGGATAGCGTAAGAGAACATTATAATCCCGATCAGCTTTTTTGGGGTCTTTGTGCCCCATTGATTAAATGTCCCTTCACTTCCTGTCCGATAGCCACAGGAAGTGAGAGGAAATCCCTCCAAAAAGAGGGAAATCTCTGGTGGTCAGCAGGGTCACCAGAAGTAATTTTCCCATTGGAGGATTTCCCATCTATTCCTATTCTAATGACAACTCAAAACTTGGGATTTTCTTTCACTTTCAGTGATAACGGGACAGGACACAGCAATAAAAACCCGACATATGTTCTAATTTATCTCCCCTCTATCCAGAACTAAACAAAGTTTGGCTTCAGTTGCACTTTAACTACTGATTGTCCTCATTCTACAATTCTAAAGAAAGCTAGAAAACATATATGTACAATACTAATTGTTCTTATGTTGCCCCCTAAATTACCCCAAATTCCCGCTTGCACTGGGCTATCGGATCAGGGGCTGGATCTGACTACTTATGGCCATTCTAAGGCACAACTCCAAGCAAAAACCACAGGAGGCATATTTAATGTGACACCATAGCTGCCCCCATGTACATATAAAATGACTGATAATAGTAACAAAACATGCTAGCTGCAAAAAGTAACAATAAAATGTATTATAGATCATTCACTTACAGAACTTCCAAAAAGTAATCGGCATGATTTTTTCTCGAATCTTTTTGCTGAGGTCAGGAATGGAGCGGATGATTGTCTTACTGATGCAAAGAGTGGTTTTGTGTCATATGTTCCGGGCCCTGGAGAATCCTGGGAAAAAAACAAGACACTCCGCTACGTACACAAAAATCATGAAAAACTTGCAATGCATTTCATAGCATTTATTCCACTTACATAAAACTAAAATCTCAAGTGGTATGGGACAGCAGTGTGTACTGCTACATTCACAAAAGATATACAGTTAATATGCAATGGGGAGGAATTTACTAAGGGCCGGTTCACACCAAAAAGTCCGCGTTCCAGAGGGTTCGGCCTCTAGAACACAAGCCAGCCATCTCCCAGCGTTCAGGGGCGCCCCCCGCCCGCAGTGTGATTGCCCACACCCAGAACGCAGGCACATTAGTGCCTGCGTTCTGGTCCAGTGCAATCTGCAATAATAGTGCTTGCAGCATTTTTGCAGGTCGCACTGGACTGGAACGCAGTTACTGTGCCTGCATTCCGGGTGCGGGCGATCGCAATGCGGGCGGGGGGGGCGTGGCTGCGGTGCCATTGACTTCAATGCACCGCCACACCCACTCATGGCCCCGAAGGCAGGGAGATGGCCGGCTTGCGTTCCAGAGGCCGAACGCTCTAGAACACGGACTATGTGGTGTGAAGCGGCCCTGAGACTGGAGCTGAGAGAATCTGGAGCAGCTGTGCATGGCAACCAATCAGCTTCTAGCTTTCATTCTCATAGCTTAGCTGAACAAACTGAAGAGAGAATCTGGTTACAATGCACAGTTGCTCCAGATAAAGTCTGCGCCATTTTTAGTCATTTTCTATTGTAGTACAACATACACTAAGGGGCCAATTTACAAAGCAGAGAATGTGACTTTCACAAACATTCACTGGTGGGAAATCAAACACTTCCATTTTAAACACATGGACCTGGAAGGTTCTCAGCCAGAGTATGTTTGTGAAAGTCACATTCTCTACTTTATAACTAGATCCCAATGTGTGCACTTTACTGGGTAAACCCCAATTGGATTTGCTCCCTTCTCTGTAAATGCTACTGCAGCCTTTCTCAACCTATAAAACATGGCGTAACCCTTGGAATAACTCTCGGATCTTAGGGAACCCCTGCTAATGATTACTAAATCTACAGCACAGGAACATTAGAGTGATCAGTAGATCCAAAAATAAATAGAAGGATAAGAAATCTGACATATTTAGAGAATTTGACACCCAGGGTTTCTCTATACCAGTTATCATTTGTAGCTACAGTGCTACAAATGATACAGTAGCTATCTAAGACGCAAACATTGCTCACTGCCCAGGCAGCCCCGAGTAAACTCTGGAGGAGGCCTGGGAAATGCTGCTCTAGAGACTGTAGTTTATGAAAATCCCAGGAAGATCTTCAGCCATGTCTACATGTTTTATGTACTCAGTGGTAGCCACAAAAGTCACATACCGGCTATTAGCATCATCACCCAAGTGTTCCATAATGTAGTGGTCACTGAGTGTATGTGCTGACCAGGACCATCCCTATAATAAGGCAGCCTGAGGTGGCTGCCTCAGGCGGCATATCATTGGAACTCACAACTGCCACTCCCTTTCTGGCCAGAACGCTCCAGGTTGCTTTGCTAGGGGCTCTTGGAAACCTATGGCGCTGTGGCTGGCGTCCTGCCCAGCTCCTGGCAACATTGAGCTGGACAGGACGCCTTCCACCACAAGCCACGACGAGTGCCCCCACCACCCCCTTCCCCCGGAATGTCCACCACACCCCACGGAATGTGCGGAGCAACTAGCTAGCTCACCTTCCTGACCCCCTACAGCAAAGGGACCCCCTCGCAATCTACGTCTATGACGTCGAGGGGCTCCCCTGGTGCTGACCACCAACAAGAAGGTTTTTAGTAACCTATACAATACATGATACCTACAACCGGTCGTGGCCAGTGAGTGAGAGAGCTGCAGAATATTCTCTCTGTTGGAACTTTCGGATACTGAGCAATCTTCCCGAACTTTCCATGTTTCAGTTTCTGATCACTCTTCAATTCTTCGGTGAATGATTTTACTTTGTATTGTCCTAATTCAGATGGAGTATGTTTCTGGGGACAAATGAAAATATGCCTGAATATTACTGAACATTATACTATCGTAATATTATCACCTCAGATCCTTGAATACATCTTTCATTCAATCTCTTTTTATTCAGTTTTACAAAAAATACACATAAAGTGAAAACATTGCCAGCTGCAAACAAAAGCATATTGGTGAAAAAAAGGAACAGCACAGTTGTATCTGGATCTCCAGCCATCAATAAAGTAAAACTCAGATATCTCTGATCTCATACACCAACATAGTAAAAACATCGGTAACATGGCTCGGGTCCATGTTGAAATGGTAGTACGGGACAAGCCCAAGACCCAAATGGTGAGCGTATCATAGAAGTTGTCAGAGGCATTTGAGAATATAACAAGTGTGATATTTGGGGAATATAGCACCTATGGTGAGCGCTTAAAGGAGAACTATGGGGTTAAGGCTTTTCCCCATAGTTCTCCTTAGGGTAACGGGAGGACACAAACCAGCGTCCTCCCGTCACCCTAGGCTCAGTATACCGCAAGCTGTAGCTCGCGGTATACTGAGACGCCGCAGCTGAAGCGGATCCTGACAATTGTGCCGGGATCCGCCCAGCTGCGTGACTGACAGCTGGCTCTGCCTATCTAGAGGCAAAGACAGCTGTACCCGCCCCCTCCCCCGTCCGCTCCGCCAGTCAGCGCTGGCGGATCAGAGTGGGGAGGGGGGAATCCAGCCCCTCCCCTGTCATGGCAGAGAGCCGTGACAGGATTGAGAGGTGAGCGAATGCCGGTATATGTTCGCTCACCTCCCGATCTACTGAGCCGACCTGTGACAGTCTCATTGTCACAGGTCGGCTAGAACTATGAGGTGAGTGAAAAGCACTCACCTCATAGTTCTCCTTTAAGGACCAGTCGTGAAGCCATTGTTACATAAAAAGGACAGGAAATTAAGGGAAATCTCTCTAATGGGACACAGACCGACCAGGGGACAAAAACTGACCGGGGTTTAACTATTCCCCATGTTATCAAAGATAATAAATACATAAAATATTTTAAAGAAGAACTCTGGGCAGAATAAAACTTAACTTACAGAATAAATGACAAAGAGGCACCAAATAGCCTATTACATCCTAGATGTAAACTTGATCCTTATTAGTATACAATGTTACGCTATTTTTATAGTTAAAAGGCCTGTGTTTAATAATACAGGGAAGGTGTAATGCAGATATTGAGGATTAGGATGGAGTGTTGTGTTGTACATGCTTTTTGATGTAACAAATTATGTTCGTATATGAAAAATGAATTTAATAAAAATCTTGAAAGTAAAAAAAAAAAATATTTTATTATAGGACTCTAGGCAGAATAAAACTTAACTTACAGAATAAAACTTAACCCTTACTCTGCAAGGGTTAAGTGCTCATTTTTGTCTAGGGTCTAAATCAGAGATAACCAAACTCCGGCCCTCGAGCTGCGGTTGAGTTACAAATCACATGAGGTATTGCAAGATTCTCACAGCCACGACTCCCGGAGAGAGATGCATCATGGGATTTGTAGTTTCACCACAGCTGGAGGGTCAGAGTTTGGCTACCCCTGGTCTAAATTAACAAAGATATACTCACCCGAACCTCGGGCTGGCTGGCTGTGATGAAATGTCCCTCGGCGTACTCACGTCTAATACACTGTATCAGATGTGATGACTCACGGATCATTAGATCAATGGAGCAGAGGGGGGGAGAGGCTGCAGGGACTGGTCTAGCAGCTAAGCAGGACCACGGTTCAGGTGAGTATATCTTTGTTATTTTAGACCCTAGAGTAAAACAAGAACTTTACCCTTGCAGTGCGGGGGTGGCCTCACTGCAAGGATTACGTTTTACTCTGCTCGGAGTTCCTCTATAAGGTAAACACTGCAGTAATATCTCTAAATATCTGTCTATTCAAAATATACCAAACTGTTCCTTTCAGTAGAATTGCCTTTAAGTAAGTTAGAGTTCCTTTGAGCAGAGTGATGACAGTGAAATACAGAGGCAATGGAAGAGAAAGCATGTAAAAATGAGAAATTCTATTATCAGTCCAACCTGTCCGTCTTTCTCCCACTCTGACTGCATTTAGGCGAAAGACTCATCTCTTCAGGGAAGCCTATCCCACCTGACCTAACCACTGAACTATCACTTTCTCAAACAATTCATCCCCACACAGCTACCTCCTCATGTATCACTTCCCCTAAACTTTTAGATTGTAAGCCCTCAGGGGCAGGGCCCTCCTTACCATCTTGTCTTGAATTGTATTGTGATTGTAATGTCTTCCTTATAGTGTAAAGCGCTGCGCAAACTGTTGGCGCTATATCAATCCTGAATAATAACAATCAGTGGAATAATGACTCCAAATATAAACTAACCAGGAATCCCTCTTACTTTCCCATTAAGGTTTCCTTGCATTACCCATACTTACTGGGGCAGCAAAGTATCCATATAAAATGGGCTGAGATCTCGATCCAGTAAACATGTCGTAGGGACCTCGCTTCCCAACAACATGTTTCACAATTTCATCGGTGGGATTTTTCAAGTTGTATGTCCCCGGTCCCAGCTCGGAGCCCTGGAATAAGAGCAATACATTAGACAACCGGAATTTAGATCATTTCTCCGTCATACTGAAATCACTCACCGCGATGGAACCTGAATCCCATTTCCTGCCCTCATTATCCATAATGCCCTTGGAGGAGGCAGACTTAGTGGCCCTTTCTTCTATCAGAGAGTATGGGTTCCCCGCTTTGCCATAACTTCCGGGTCCAGGGAAACAATCCTGCACAGAGAACAGACACGGAGGAAATACAGTCATATCGGTCACATAGGCAGTATCATAGTACACAATATAGGAAGAAATTAAATGTATGCGTATGCATTTCCAGGACTGTAAGAACTTTGCAGGAGTAAGCCCGTGGCCTTGGTAAACATTCTTCCTATGACAGCATACCCATAAATTGTGTTGGTGACATGTATAGTTTGCTAATGTGTATGTGACTTAATTAGCAGAGTGACTTAGTGATTAGCACTTCTGCCTCGAAGCACTGGGGCTCTCGGTTCGATTTCCGGCCAGGGCACTACACAGAGCTTGCATCTCCCTGTGCTTCTTTGGGTTTCCTCCACTTTCCTCCAACTCTTCATCATGGCAGGTTAATTGGCTCCTGTCTAAATTGTCCCTAGTATGTCTATGTATGTGTGTCAGATAGGTACCCTAGATTGTAAGCTCCTTGAGGACAGGGACTGATGATAAATGGTGAGTAAAGCATTACATAAATTGTTGACGCTATTTAAATGCCTCAGGTGGTGATAATAATCTGGCCACGCAGTGTATATGATATCTATATCTATATCAAGAGGTCAAAGGGGGATTTATTAAACCTTGTAAAATAGAAATCCCATTTCACATGTACAAAGTTGAACCCATAGTCACAGCATTATTGCCTTACTTGTAAAAGAACCTCACCTTCATGTTCTCTTTAAAGCGGACTTCTCTAGTGCTGCACAGTCCTCGCACACTGGATGACTTCTCTTCCATTAGATCAGTAAATGACTTGAAGTTGTAGCGCCCAGGACCCATGTACTGCTTCTAATGGAGTACAGGACAAATACTAATTACAGATCCTCTTAAAATATCCTGGGGGATATGACAGCGATAATCAGACTTTATCTCACCAGCAGGCGGTTCCTCTCCCATGTCTCCCTGTAGAGAATATGTGGCATCTCCGTCAGTTTTTCTGTTTCCTGTGCTCTTTTCCATCCAGGGGCTGACGCTTTTCTCTCCAGGACAGAGGCACTGAAATCTCCTGGGGCAGTTTCATAGGTCCCAGGTCCCAGTCTTCTTCCCTGGATTAGGAACACAATCAATCTCAATAGTCCCAGTGAAGGTCATGCACCCTTAGACTTATTTTAAGTGGAATTAAAGTCTGCATTGTGGTAGTTGGTTTCCAGTCCTGTGCCTGTCTCCAAAATGATCTGGTTTAAACCACTTCTGGCTTGACAAAGAGGTCCTGAACCTCGAAACGCGAAGCCAAACTGCTCGACTGACATTCCCATCACCCAGCGAGATAGACCGCGCTGGTTTCCAGTCCTGTGCCTGTCTCCAAAACGATCTGTCACAACGACTGCCGACAGGTTTTCCAAACCGCTACAGAGCGGCACTCTCACTCCCGTTCAGCCGTCGGGTCTCAGCCTGGCCAGCTGACTGCCCACGGTATTGGACGGCACGAACACCCTCAGTGCATAGCCTGTTTACAAACAAGGCTACAGGTCGGCAGATTTTTTGCGCTCCAGCCATAGGAGCCTCCCAGCTGTCACTACCATCTCTCCTCCATCACCAGGGGACCAAAACAGACCCTTCCAAACCCATACCTCTCACCGGCAGGACATTACTACGTCCATCCAGCAGTACAATAATCACCAGTGAAAATTCATGCATTGCCTATTCGACGATGTAGCCCGTTCATCACATCCACACCGATAGGCCCGAGACACTGCTGAGCGATCCATACAGCCTTTTCTCCTGATCTGCAAGACCTCATCTTGTCCGCCCAAACAGTGAGTTTTCAGTCCAGTATTGATTTTAAAGTTGTTATTTATACCATCCCCACAATATCCCAGGGTTGCAGCGCTTCTTTCCACCCTCCTTTCTACATATGTCTACAGGGTTCCTCCCCCTGAACAAGAAGCTGGCTCACCCCATCTTTTAATTTTTTAAATTTTGTTCTAACTTTTGTTTTTGTTTCAAAATTGTTGCAGAATTGTTTAACATTAAAATTGATTTTAAACAGATCTATTCCTCTTACCACATTCCATAACAGTTGTGCGCTCGCCATTTTTACCGTTTTTATTGTGGTGGGTAGGCTTACTTGCACATTATGGCACACTTACCTCCCAAAGCACTCCCTCTCTGGCCATGCAACCTCCATGATCTCCCTTGTTGCTCCGTCACTGCCGCAGACATCTTCGCCTGATCTTGCTCTGGATTGTTGTCTTCAGCCACCTTAACTGACCAGCCTGGGATAATGTAACTCCCGTCCGCATGCATCCCGACCAGGGGTGTAACTAGAAATCACAGGGCCCCATTGCAAAATCTTGTATGGGGCCCTGTGATTTCTAGATAAGTCCACCTGATAACCCAAACAGCCCACCTGAGGGTGACCCTGCAGAGCCCACCATAGACTCTCTATGGTGAGCTCTGCAGGGTCTCAGGTGGGCGGTCAAGCCTTCTTACCTGTCTGGCCGATCCTTTGTCCGCCTACACCTCCTCCATGATTGCTTGCGGGCCCCGCCTCCTCCGTCACTGGGCCCCAACTCCTCGATCGCCTCCCCATCGCTAAGACTTACCTCCTCGATCGCTGGGCCCCGCCTCCTCCATCGCTGCTGACGACCTGCTCGGACACCTCCCCCGAAGCTGCTGGTTGTCATCGACTCAGCAGCTGTGAGGAGGTACGTGCCGCTGCACATGTGAATGGCTGCGTGTTTCTCCTCACAGCCGCCAGTGACAGCCAGCAGCCTGAAATGCCATAGCGACCCAGACGGCCCGCACGGCATCAGGGGGATGTCCTGGCCGGGCCCCCCTGTGCCGCATAGCGGCCGCCTGGGTCGCTATGGTGATTGTTACACCACTGATCCCGACATTCAAAGCATGCCAAGATTGCACCCAGAGCTGCGTATGTGCGGCTCAGTGTACAACTATAAGAACATTGCTGTCAGGCAGAAAATGAGACTTCAGTTTTGCCTTAAAGAAGATTTGCGGGCAATTTTTGTAATGAACCCTTGCAGTGGGGCTACTTGACTGCTCATAGGTAGAAAAAAAGTTATACTCACCTGAATCTCCGAGTCGGCTTGTTCTTAGACCAGTCCTTCCAGCCTCTCTCCCTCTCTGCTGCAGCAGTCTAAGGATTCTGGCGCCATCATGTTCTATACACTGTGTATAGACGTGAGGATGCCGAGGGACATACCATCGCTGCAGAGTAGGAGGACAGAAACTGGAGGGAGCTCTGTGACAGCTGGCTGCCTCATTGGTTTGGATGAGTATAACTTTTTTATTTTTTGCACCTAGAGTGACTAAAGCGAGCAGTTACCCTTGCAGTGCGGGGGTAGCCCCACTGGAGCGGTTAATTTAAAAAATGCCTGAAGTTCTTCTTTAAAGTATATTTCCACTTATGCAGTCAAATTTGAGAAACCCCCTCTGCATGTTTGTTATGTGTTCCTATTCACACAGTATATCTAAAAATGATTTTACAAAATAAGTCTTTCTTTATTAGATGCTTCTGTCGATTAGGCCTTTGGACAGACTGCAAGCTAATCTGTATAATTTCCCAGTGACAGGAAACTTTGTCTGTCCCCATAGCAAGTCTGGGGACACTCTCAGCTTCCTCTCATTAACATACAATGCTTCTGCGTCTTTAACCCTTTGTTAGTACAGACAGTGTTTAAATCAAGTTTACACCTGATAATGAGATCTGCCAGCATAGTACAGATAGGGTTAATTATGGTTACTTCCCCACCCTCCCTGCATTCCAGAGGAAAGTTCACTTTCATCGATGGCTGAGGCGGAGGTGGGGGGTGCTCTGGCCGGCGGCCCGCTCAGTTTACTGATGTAACTTGTTGCCAGGAGCTGAGCAGGAGGCCAGCCAGAGCATCCTGCTCAGCTCCTGGCAACCAGTGATATCACTGGTTGCTAAGAGCTGAGCAGGATGCCTCCCAGAGCTTCCCAGGTTGCTGGAGGGGAGATGCGTATGGCCCTGTCAGGCCCTGTGACCACCCCAGAGTTTTGCTCCCCCACCTTCCCCTTCATTAACACAACATGGCTTGTCTCTTCTTGTCTGTTAAATGGCTGTGAAAAATGAAATCAGTCATAGGAGAGTTTCTTCAAATCTGAATATTTATTGGTACTCACTTGCTCTGAAGTCGCCCTCTTGCAGTATGATACCTGTGTGTAGGTGCCAGGCTTCTTATGCATTGGGTGAACTGCTGACACATCAAACCTGTATGGGGGAAGAATGTAAAAATAAAAATGATTTCTGTAAAACGTTCACATAAGGCTATACTGTACATAATCAACAAGGATGCTGACTCCCATCCTCCAGCCACTCAGAACATGGGGACCCAATAGTACTGTGACACAACCCCAATGCAATGTCTTTTTGGAGCACTGACCAGAGCCGTAGCTAGCTCCTTTTGCGCCCGAGGCCAGAACAGAAAATTGTTCCCCCCCCCCCGACAGACGTGTGCAGTATGTGACGCCATGCGCCCAGCCTCCAGGAAGGAGTCTTTGCACATGTCACTTGTGTGTGTGGATGTTTTTGCTTTTTTACTGGTGGGTGGGCTTTGGGGAAATATTAGGGATCTAAACAGACCCCTGACATTTCCCTTTTGAAATAGAAAAAGAGATTGAAGAGATTGAGGACACAGAGTCCTCTGCCCATACAGCGGGGGAGAGCAGTGGGGATCGGAGGAGAAGCTGGAGCCTGTGCCGCTCCTCTTCTCCCTGCCGAGCCACAGCTGTGTTGGCCGCCTGGCGCCCCTGTTGCCTATGGCGCCCTGTGCTCGCCATGGCAACAGGGGCGAGGGGGCGCAACCAGGTCTGTTTGGCTGCGCCCCCTGTCAGCTGCGCCTGAGGCGAGTGCCTCACTCGCCCCATGGGAGCTACAGCCCTGGCACTGACACTCTCATTTCATAAAGCGTTTTTAATTCAGTGTATCAAATTGAATGCAACCAACAATGGGGGGAATTTATCAAAACTGGAGCAGACAAAATCTGGAGCAGTTGCCTATGGCAACCAATCAGCTTCTATCTTCAGTTTAAGTTAAGCTTTGAAAATGAAAGACAGAAGCTTATTGGTTGCTGTGCACAGCTGCTCCAGATTTTGTCTGCTCCAGTTTTGATAAAGCCCCCCCCCCATTGTGTTTTATGTGCTTTTTCCTCTCTTTTTTAATTTTTCCCTTTCAAATATGTGAAATCGTGGAGTGAAACTCACTGATTAAAACATGTATTGTGCGTTATCAATGCGTTAACATTGACTATAATGTAACATGCGTTTTTCAAGAGCCGTATAAAAGATGCAGCAAGTAGGATTTTTCAAAACCGCATATATGACACCAGTGGGGAAGCTAGATATTCTGTCACCCGGGGCAAAGGCTCAGAGTTGCTCCCGCCCCCCGGGGAGAAGTTCTCCATCCACACACCCAGTGGCACCCCACCTAAAGCGGCACCCGGGGCACACCCCAGCCCCCCCTAGCTTCAGCCCTGCATGTCACACTAATGTGAGAGCTTCACAGATTATAATGGAATTATTATAATTATAATGGAACTCAGAGCTGTGAGCCTTATAAGCATGGCCCATCTTTGTGACCATGCTTCATGTTACATCCAAATTTACACGGTAACTTCCCCGGCTCCCCACATGCTCCTGTTTTCATTTGCTGTGCATGGCTCTAGCCACACAACTGCATCATCTATATACAGATCCATTTAAATGATGTGCATAAAAAGACTACAAGTCCCATTAGTGGCAGAGACTTTAGACCTCAATGGAACTTGTAGACCTCAATGCAACTAGGACGGTGACGTCACCTCACTTGCAGCCATTGATTACTTGCCCCCATAAATGAACATCCTTACCTCCATACAGACCTGGCGCTGTAGGAACAGTCTGCAGGAGCCTGAGCATTGCACCCGTGATCCACTGATCATGGTTGCAATGCTCTGCGGGCTTGAATGCAAAAATATTCTGTGCGTGCATTTATTAATTTTTTTAGAAGGTTGCCTTTAAAACTTGTCACATGGGTGCATTGACTTTCTGAGAAATGTGGTGCATTGTTGGTAACACATTGAAGATGCACTTGAATGCAAAGAACAGAAGACACCATTGAATTTGTGCGATTTCACTCACATGTCCAGGACTTCACCTGTAGGATGGGGAGACGCAATTTCAAGTGTTCTCAGAGCTCTTCTCTGCAGAACATAATTGCACATGTATAACAGGCAGAACAGCAGGGGTATCCTGTGCCCATCTAGCCATGGCGGAGGCAGATGTGCCAGCATGCCTTGGAATTATTCACACAGTGATGAACCAGCACAGACTGAGAGGCACAGAGTGCCTAACCCTGATATCCGGCCTCAGCGATCCAAACATAACGGGGCCGGAGTGTTCTGCTACAGAGTGGGATCGGTCAGGACCGTCAGATCTGCTGTGATCTGTGCACCGGGCATTTTACCTGGCACTCTGGCAGCCGAAGGGCGCCCCGGTGTACTTCTTCCCCGTCATGTTGAGTCTGGTCACCCTAGCAACGGAGACGCCTGTCAACCAGCTCCCAGGTTAGCGGTCACGTGACCGCAGGTAGTGGCCGGACTGGGCGGAGCGCAGTGACGTCACGTATCGTTCAGCCTCCCTCACATGCTAGAATGGTGCTGGATGCGGAGTATCTCCATCTAGTGTCACATCATGGTTATTGTAAAATGCTTGTATCAAGGAAAGGAAATAAATGATTGTTAAAAACAATAGGCATCTCTCAGTGACCACATTAAAGGCGAACTATGAGGTGAGTGATTTTCACTCCTCCTCATAGTTCTAGCCGACCTGTGACAATGAGACTGTCACAGGTCGGCTCAGTAGATCGGAAGGTGAGCGAACATATACCGGCGTTCACTCACCTCTCGATTCTGTCACGGCTCTCTGCCGTGACAGGGTAGGGGCTGGATTCCCCCTCCCCGCTCCGATCCGCCAGCGCTGACTGGCGGAACGGACGGGGAGGGGGCGGGTACAGCTGACTCTGCCTCTAGATAGGCAGAGCCAGCTGTCACTCACGCAGCTGGGCGCATAATTGTCGGGATCTGCTTCAGCTGCGGCGTCTCAGTATACCAGGAGCTGTAGCTCGCGGTATACTGTGCCTAGGGTGACGGGAGAACGCTAGTTTGTGTCCTCCCGTTACCCTAAGGAGAACTATGGGGAAAAGCCTTAACCCCATAGTTCTCCTTTAACTGTACTGAGGGCCACAACCGCCTATTTCCAGAAAAGATGATTATTATTATTATTATTATTATACAGGATTTTATATACCGCCAACACGTTGTGCAGCATTTATACAATATAAAGGGAGACAGTACAGTTACAATACAGTTCAATACAAGATGGTTAGGGAGGGTTATGGCACTGTGGTAATTAACATGATAGAAATTGCAATTTTTACAATCTTTTATCCCAGAAAAAGGGGCCATAAAACATTCCTGAAGTATTCAGCTGTAAGATTACATATGGAAGTGTAGTATTTATCAACTGGAGAACTAGGGTTTCATTCTATGTAAAGTCCTAATGTGAAACTCCAGCTTATAAAAAAGTTTTTTTTAAAACAAAGCCCAGCAAAAGAAAGGATAAAAAGACAGTGTTTCCTAAAGCATGGCCCCTGCCCCAGGCAGAAGAGCCCCTAGTTACATGGCATGTGTTTTTCAGCTAGGTAGTAACCAGCCTGAACTTTGTTTATATTTTCCGGCCTCCACTGGTTCTTCTAAGCTTGGAGTGTTCATTGCTTCTGTCCATTACCTTTAAGGGGATTCTGGTAATCAGTGTGGGAAGGGCAATCCCAGAGTTATTAATTGTTTTTTAGACTAACCAATCCCAGAGTTCTTTGTTTAGATGACTTGGGGAGATAATATATATTTGTAGCACCTTTCCAGAGTGTTCTTCACCTCCTGGGTTTCTGTTTGGATAGAATGCATATCTATCTGCACTATGCATAGAATGTTCTCTCTTTGGGTCTTGCCTCAGTTGGGACAAGTGCTGAAGGCCCAAGAGGCCAGCTGCACAGCTGGAGCATACTGTATATCTGGAGAGAGCTGGGCTAAAGGTTGGCTGCCTGGAAAGAGGAATCTTATTGGTGAAGAGTGTTGCAGACTTACTGGGTAGAAGCTACCGCTGGACATTGCATTGAGGATTCTTATCCCACAGATCAAGGTATCTTTGATATCAAAGGATCAAGGGCCTGGCTAATTATAGAAATCTATCTGCAACTTAAAGTGGACCTTTACCCATATCTTCAAAATAACAACAAAGGCACATTTAGAAAGGTTTAGTAATGACAATCTACAATCACATACTTCTTGATAATTGCAGGGTTTTTATTTTTTACATACCTTATTTTTATTTTCTTCCCGAGTCTTCTGACATTGGCCATTTTAACTAAGGGCAGGTTACTAGATCTCCCTTTACTTCCTGGAACTCTGCACCATGCACATCATCTCAGGGGAGGAAAATGCCTTTCCCTGAGATCTCATGAGATTACAGATGATTACAATGCTCTGCTGATGTAACCTTCCCAGGAGGCAATGCTTGAGTACGATTACATCATTTGTGCCCAAGTGGAAAAAAAAGAAATTGTAAGTAAAATAAGAATATGTTTGTTTAGCGAATGAGAGATGATGTGAGATGTGAGATGATTTCAGATCAGTATGCAGAGCTGTATGCTGATGTGATTTTTAGTCGAAGGGGATAAAGGTATGCTTTAAGGAGGACTGTGACTATTCTTATGGGTGCATTGCTCAATATGGCTGCTCTCACAAGGCTAGCAATTACAAAGAGTCCAATATTAAAGGGCCTTCTAATACCAGAGTATCTGTCCTATTTTTGAGCTATTTTGGGAATCCTACACCTCTAAACCCTCTCTCCAAAAATTGATTTTAGCAATAAAAGGTAGAATAACTAAAGTGACTTCTTTTTCTTTTCACCATCCAGCAATAACCAGACCCCGAGATGGAAATGTTAGCCTGCTATCCCATTTTGGGGTTCATTCCTAACTACCTATAGAGGAGGCGTGCTAATGTTCACCTTTAATCCGGAGGTTCCCCAGCTGTAATTCCTTTCTGCCACTAGACGTTGCCAATCATTTGGGTTAAATGACGATCAGCATCATTCAACCCACTTCTTCTGAGCCCAGAGTGTCATGGACACACCTCATGGTGCTCACATGTTGGTGCAGAATGAAGGTCAGCCCACTGCCACCACCTAGAAGAAGATAATGAAGGACCTAAGGCCCTGTTCACACCAGGGTGGTTGCGGATCAGCGCGGTTTCTGCATGGATTTTAAAAGGTCGGTTTTTGGGGTATTTCTAATTGCTGTACAGCCTGGTTCCATTAAAAGCTCTATAGAAACCGCACTGATCAGCGCAGCAAAAAGGGGTCAGGGAGCAATTCGGGCGGGAGGTGGTTCGGATCGCGCGGTCTCATGAACGGTCCCCATAGCAATGTATGGAATCGTTCATGTTGGTGGTTCAGCCACACGGCCAAATCCGCGCGGCTGAACCACCCTGGTGTGAACGGGGCCTAAGACTTCACTGGACCAGCCAGAAGACCCTTTTAATAAAGGTATGTGTATATAAATAGATACATATACATGAAAACAATTATTTTATTGTGACGTTCATCAGGGTTGAAAGTTAGACAAATATATATGACAAATTACTAAAACTTGCAGCTTTTCTCAGAAATGATGTACATTTGCCAACCTCGGGTTCAGCTGCTGGATTTCCTGTCTCCTCTACAGGAGCCTCTAGTCAGGTCATGCCTGTTTCCCTTGTCATCTCCACACCCTCCTCTGTCATCTTCGTCTTGTGGACTCACCTTCCACCCCCTCTCTTGTCACTTGTCTTCTTGTCATCTCTTCCTCCTCTCCCCTCAGGGAAGAATGAAGACACTCAGTGTAATGTGATCGGGAAAATACTTTGCAAGTTGCAAGAGTGAAACTTCTTTCATTAGCAAACATACTTTGACCTAGTAAGCAAATACTCACTTCCATCTTTCTCATGTGTAATAAAGTCACTGAAGAACAGCTCTATACCATATATAAGAGCGCATTAGCCGCCATTATATTTGAGTTTTTATTGACATTTACACTGGACTCTATTAGAGAATTTGTAATTGTACCTAGAGTATTTCCACATTCCCCTTCTTCCCATTGCTTTGGTTAGGTGCCTGTGCACTTTAGGAAATCTTGAGGGGCTTATGCTCGACTGAGACAACTAACCATTTTGTCATCTTTTTAAAAAATGCAGATAAAAGTACAGAAAATCAAGTATTTAAAATGCTTACTTGCAGTGTTTTTCCTTTCCATAAAATATGATGTAGCTCCCGGGGAAGGAGCATAGGGGAATATTATAGATTGTCACTTAAATGACAGTTCTAAGTCTGCTGAATCTTTAAGATGGCAATCTTAGGGCTTTTGGATGTCTACACAAGGGAAACTTGTGGAAGTCTTACAGGTAAATAACATGCCTGCAATATGTTTAATGTACATATAATCTTATAGGAAGGTTGTTGTTGAAATTAATGGTTTGGCGAGCTCAGACAGATAGTCTCTGCTACATGAATTGCTCCAGTTCCTCACTAAAAATGATCGCGAACAAGACCACCCTTGGAGCTCCCCCTTTAGATACATAGACCCCAGGTATGACAGTGTGAATATTTTCCACTGCAGTATACCCCCTCAAGCCTTACTTACCCCACTAAATAGGCAGATGATAGAGACACAGCAATACCGGCTTAGTTGACTTAAAGTGACATTAAAGTCACAAAACTTTTCTTCCCCTCGCCATGCTGCTTTAAGGACTTACCTTAAATGATGCCTCTTGGTCCGATCATCTTCTTCCTTCCACTTGTATTCAGCAATCTCTCCAACACTGGTGCCGGTCTCTGACCCAGCGCTGACTGTTGTGTCTCCTGTGTCTCATGGTGTCTGTCCGACGTACATGCTCCTGACTGCGTGCATTGACTTACACTGAGTTTCTCCTCTTTTCCCCGGCACATGCTGCACATGCGCTCGCCACATCATTCTGCTCAGCCGCCTGAGAAGCTCCAGATCTTCAGACGGAAGCGAGCGGCGGTGAACGGGGTAAGTAATGATCTTTTTGGTAACTTTAAAAAAAAAAAAATGTTTTTGCATATATCTATTGCTCTCTAGCAGTAGATATATGCAAAAACAAAGGGAGAGTTTAATTATACTTTAATATGGCAAATGGTTCTAATCCCTTTCTCCAACAGAACAGTCGGAAAAAGCATCAGGATTATAATAGCCCTTCAACTGCTTGAATGCGTGTGCAGAAAAGAGTTTGTAATATACTTTGAGAAAGAGACAGCCACACCAAACCAATGTCACTAAAACTGCAGCTTGACAATGGGGATGAGGTTCGAGTTTACCTCTACTATGGGTTCAAGGTGAATCCATAGGATTCACGAGATTTGCAAATCCTGAACTTTGAGCATAACAGTTCACAGGTTCGCAGCCAGAACAACCTACAATGCAGTGCATCCCCTTTTCTATGGTCAGCTGGGTCACAAGAGCCAATCATTTGAAGTAATGGATACCCTTCTAAAAAAGGTTAGGTTCACAGCAGCCATATTGTCAGTGTGTGTTGGAGCTGTTAAAGAGAGCTGACAATTCTGTGTAGGGAGAGATACTGTTTTTTTTTTTTATTTTGCCATTGGTTCATGTCTCCTATGATGTTGCCAAGCTTCTTGTGTCTTTTTTAACAGTAGCTTGCTTTATTAGTCCTACAAAGGGACATGATTAAATAAGCTAAGAAAGAGCAGAGTGGCAGAGAGATGAGTCTCTAAGATGTTATTTGCATTTATCCTCTTGGAGTCCACATGTTGCTTCCAGCTTAGTCCTGTCATAGCACATTTTATAGACCCATAACTATTAACTGAACAGCTCAATGATGTTCAACTTTATAGCGTTTAACTTTACAACTTTCTCTGGGACTTTGCAACGTCTGCGATAATAAATCCTCTTAAATCATCTGTTACATTTCCAAGAAGCCAATGCATTATATGGTGCGTATATTAATCTTGTTTTAGTACTAATTTTATGCTCCATAGGACACTGTAATGAGAAGCAGAGAGGTATAGTGAATGCATTGATTAGTCAAATCTGTGCATAAGTCACAGGGGTGAGGAGGGAATTGTACACAGCCGCCTCTCCCATGTAAAACTCCTCCCAGGCTACAGGTGACTCAGACCAGATATACAGGTACACCGAGCAGGAAAGACTAAAGGGATTTACTAGCTCTGCAGCCATGGAAGAAGAGCCCGGTGTGGACATAGAAACTCTCATAGATGAATTTGAATATATTCCTGGTCATTTCCATTTGGAAATGAATCTGAACTTTGAATCTTGCACCCCAGCAGAGTTTCGCAGACGGGACATCAAACTAAAACGTGATGCCCTTCAGTTCCAGATAGAATTTGACTCTAGTTTCCACCACTCTGCAATCAGAAATCTGCTTGGGGTATTTTCTTTCTATCTAGATGAGATTGATAGTGCCAAGGAGATCTTTGATAACATCACCAAGCAAGAAACCGATAACTTAAATGCATGGGCCAACCTGGCATATGTGTATGACAGGCTGAATTTGGAGGAAGAGGCTTCACACTGCACAGATAGGATATCCCATCTGATGGGCCTGGATGTAGAGGATAGGGGCAGCAAGGAGCCCAGGCTTAGGGCTGCCCGCTGCCTGGCAGAGCAGGGCTATGCCCATGCCTATGATGTGGGGTTGCTGAATGAAGAGGACAGCATGGAGAAAATGGTGACTGGCATTAATCTGTATGATAAGGCCCTCGACTTCGGCAAACACAAGGTCAGTTTAAAAAAAATGTAAAGTGGAGTCAGGTTTCAACTGGCATATTGGAAATTGTGGCATGTTTATATTTTAAAACATGCAGAAATTTTGGAGTTTAAAATGACTGGCTAACTTAAAATCTAAAAAATGCAAGCTTATTCCTGAAGAAGGGACCCCAATGGCCCCTAAAAGCTTGCATCATTTAGAACTGTAAGTTAGCCAATAAAGAATACCACCTAAACTCCAAGCTTTTGCATTACTTAATGGTTAACATGGTACAGGGCCCTACTGCTGTTTGAATACATAAGATATAATATGTATTTTTTTTATATATTTATAATAAGCCTTCAGCGGTATGTTGAATATGCAGGGAACCCAGTGCATAAGTTTGCTGTATTGTAATTGGCTAAATGTGAGAACAACATGTACTGGTTTGTTCTATGTGACAGGGCTGGGTCTTGATCTCAGACCAAGCCCCGGAAGGGTCCTTTCTAGTCAGCTAACATGATCATTGACATTCTTTATCAGTTGCTATAGAATTACAAGCTCCTGGATTGTTTGTCAGCCAAAGGCATTTAATGAACTATGCTATTAGATACTTCCTTCCTACATTTTACTTTCCTTTGGTGATCCTATTTGTATATAGAAGCACCTTTCCCACTTGTTTTATGCGCAGCCCCTTGGTTGTACAGAGCAGTTCCTCTCTAAGTGCAGAAGAACCCTCCCTGCCTAAATGTTGTGCAGCCCCTATGGCTGTACAGATGGGTTCATCTGTAAGTGCAGAAGAACTCTTCCCATCTGAATTTTGTGCAGCCCCCATAGTTGTACAGAAGGGTTCCTCTCTAAATGCAGAAGAACCCTTTCTGCCTGAATTCTGTGTAGCCCCCATTGTTGCACAGAAGGAATAATCTCAGAATGCAAATTTATTTCATTGTGCAGAACAACCCTTCTTCAGTGTGAATGACTCCTCTGTGTGCAGACTCCCCAAAATGCAGAAGGACCCTCCTTTTGTGTGCAGAGCCCCGACATTTAAAAATTCCTCATTATATGCAATATTCATCTTTCCAAGTGCTTAGAAGTTGCCTCTTATGAATGTGCAGAAGACCACCCTCTGCAGTAGATGCTAAAAGACCACCTTTATAAACACGGGTCCGAGATTTGGGGCCACTTTCTTAGCATGTAGGTCTTGTATACTGACAATACTCTGTATGCACACATAAGCATAGAGTTCTGTGTTACAAAAGGCAAAGTCATTGGGTGACATTAACAAAAGTCGCACAGGGACTACCTGAGAACTGTATGTGTAAATTGTTTAATTCTATACAAATTCTTTATAAAAAGATGCACTTCTGAAAGGGAATGCACAGTTGTGACTCCAGATAGGTTGCTGACCAGCACAGTGGTTTGTAAATCTCCCTTGCTCTGTGGTTTGGGAAATGTAGCCAGGTGGGAAGTCATAGGCAGAGATATAGATATTGCCCCACAACGGTCATAACCGGCTCCTGCCAAACTGGTGCTGTAAGATTGTAATACCAAACATATTTGTACAGAAAACAAAGTTCATTTGTTCTAGCTTGTTTATCAGGCATACATAAATGTAGCATTTGGGTTATTTCCCTTTGCTCAATGTGACATTTGCATTGCTGTTCCTGGCAAGGTTTAACATTTGCATTCAGAGGAGGACAATTCTTTAGATGCCGACCACAATTTCAATTAAACTACTGTGAGAAATTACATATTGGCCAGACATTAGCCTTTGGTCGGTTCAATGATTGCACGGATTGGTCATTATTCTTCCTAGCAGCCACATGGGGGACAGGGAAGCAGGGACATGTCTTATGGGGGACAAATAGGCTGTCAGCATGAAAACTGCCTGGTTGTCCTCAATGTAGGTTAACCAAGAAAGTCTGTTGAGGTTGAGGGTACATTATAGACATACTGATCCTATCAAAGTCACAGGTATCATGCAGCCATTACCTCTGCTAAAGGCTTATCAAAATATGGCAAAACTAATGTATTCTTATATGAGTATTTTAGTTTCATATAAAGTGACAATCAGCAACATAACTATATATAATAGATCCCAATAGCAAAATCTTTATAGACCACCCCAGGATAACCAATTTTCACCTTCTCATGAAGCATAAGATACCATTGGGAAGATTTAACAGTTGAATGACCATTTGCAATAAATATTAGTACATTTAACTGCAGAATTCAGTTTGAATAGAGTGCACATGTATGTAATGTAAGACATCTTTATTTCAAGGGAAAAATATGTAGCCTGGCCAATCATTTTTTTCCTAAAATGGGTGATAAAGGATTATCTTTATAAATGACAGTGCTGAAATGACTGCAATTGTTATTTTATCTGATGAAAATCAGACAGATCATGTGACGATTATGTTCTGTTCATGGACATATTGTGAAACGTGTACCAGTATAAAACAAGCAACATTCAGTACTAACTTCAGTCTACCTACTCAAAATATTCATTTTGGATGGCTTGACCTTTCAATCTGACCGTTATTGGAACAAGTGCACATGCATTCCTTTTACTCACAATTATTTGAAAATGCTAACGCTGCCTGGGGAAATCCAGAGGGGACAGTACTGGGTCCCATTTTCTGCTGGGCCCTATAGCAATTGCAGGGCCTACTGGTCAATTTATGATGAGATGAGATACTATTTCAGTGCATGGAACCTAGTAATTTGCTGAAAACTAGTAAAATCATACTTCTCTATATTCTGAGTTTAGGGCTAGTTTACACCAACTGTAGTTGTGTGATGCAGTCCGTTCAGTTTGGCTGCTGCAGCCAAAATGCATAACAATGCTTTCCTATGAAATTTCTGGTGCTCTATTCACACCAGTGCAGTCCGTTCCGATGCAGTCAGAAACAATACTGCTTGCCCTATCTTAGCTGCATTGAATTTCACTAGGATGCATAAAAACGGATCGAAAATGCATGCACACGCACTGGAACGCACATGAAATCCCGTTTGATCCCCAAAAAAAACCCTAAAACGCATCAATCGCGGTAAAATGGCGGTAAAATGGCAATACAATTACAAAATCCATTACAATGCAGCTGAGCAACCGCACGCAGCTCTGGTCTAAACAAACCCTTGGCAGAAAGTTTTTAGGCACACCCATGACACACCCCTGGCCATGCTGGCCATGAAGAATTAATGTGAAAAAGCAATTACTTCAACCCTCTGGTGCTGTTCTCACTGCTATTTTCCCTTTTGAAAATAACAGATTAGATCATTTGAAGGTGAAATGTTCAGAGCAGTTGTTTATTCGTTTGGGTCTGTACAGCAGACCCAAAAAGAAGAAAAATTGAAAAGCACAGAAGGACAGAGGGATTTGGTTCCAAAAGAGGGACTGTCCCTCCAAATAAGGAACAGTTGGGAGCTATGATAACATTGTTGCAGCTCAGTTTACAAAATGTCTACATGCCCCATGTGTGTGACAGGTACACTTTACAGCCCTTAGTATACCTTGGGTAACTATAAGATGAAGGTATTTGGGAGGAGCTAGAGATGGCTATATAAATTCAGGTGTGACATATTTGCTCACTGAACAATTCCATCCTTGGAATTAAGGTGTGTGTTTTTCTATCGCTTCGTTTCGCTTACAAGAGTTTAATTCACCGGACAAATTGTAGAAGTCGCTGTACCAGCAAGAGTCGTCCACATTTCGTTTTACGTTATATTTCAGCAGCTATAAAAATCCATGTTATATAATTATATTTATAATTCCTGCTGTGTGTTGACGGATAAATAAAGGTGTGTCCTTAGGCAAACAGTATGCCTGTTTGTGCACCAGAGTGTATTATAGAAGAATATGAATGGTGGCATGGTGGCATGGCATGGCGGGCAGTGAGGGAGCACAGACATAGGAAAAAACCTCAATGTTTAGAAATAACTTCTCAATGAAGATAAATCGGAAAATCTATTTATCATTATTGAGAATTTACCCAGTATGCTTTATGTCTGTCTTGTAGTCCTTAAAAGGGGGAGTGTTGTTGCCCCCACAATGTGTTGGGTGCTTTTGCTTGATGGAATTATGAACAATTAAAGGCGCTTTTGGATTATTTCACCTTTTAATTTGTCGCCTTTATTTCTAAATATTGAGTTACTTCTGGGTACACAGCAAGGTTGCCCTGTTTTGTTTGGGAGCTGCCTTACTAAATCAAGTGAGCTTATTTGCAAACATCCTTGCATCTGAAAGACTTGAATAAACAAAGAAACCCCAGCGCCTCTTACATGTGTTTCTCTGGAGCAGGAAAAACTTGACTGAGGTCCTAACCCTATTCAGAAAGTTGACTAGCATGGGGCTTTAACTATAAGTAACTCTTGATGTTTGTGCACATATGATCTGCACTTGTTTCTAGTCACTGACCTGTAAGATATGAAAATCCAGGAGTTCTGACTTATAGTGGACCTTGCAGCATAAATGCAAGTCCAGCATTTTAAATGAGCCCACCCATCCCCTTGCCGAAATGCAGCATAAATATTCAAAAACACCTGTAGAAGGAAAAAAGTTGGATAGTGTACTTACCTTTTTCTTTACTTTTGCACATTGTGACTAGGTGAGGGTGATATCAACCTCAATTGAGTAAGATCCGTGGAAGGTAGAATACTCCAAATTCTGCTGAGAAAATCATCTCAGCACTATCCTGCAACCTCTCCTTTGAAGGGTTAAAGTACTCAGCATTCCTCGGGATCTTGATGACAGGAGAATTATGTCAACCCTTGCACTATGGAAGCTGGAGAAATGGTAATCATATTATCTATCTTCCCCCAGCCCTTCAGGTGTTTTTGAAATGTCTATGCTGCATTTCAGCAAGGGCGAGTTCTGTCAAAAAGCAGACCTTGCATGGAGTTTAGGTTGCTGCATCCTAGTTCTGAGTCGGTGACTCAAATCAACAAAGCCAGTGACAGCCAGGTAATCAGTATTATCAGAGGAAGGGCAGCAAAGATTGCCTACATATTACCCTCAGCACAGGTTTACGTTAACATTTAAACTTTTTTAGTTTTGGATAGAGTCAGGGAGGGATATAATCCATGTTCGTTTTTCTTCTGCCATCTGTGTCCCATTGGTGAGTCTCCCATCACTTCCTGTCCAATAGCCAAGTGAGGGAAATCCCTGGTCAGCAGGGTCACTAGAACTGGTGTCCCCATTGGAAGAGTTTCCATCTATTCCTGTTCTGGTGACAACCCAAAATTTGGGATTTTCTTTCACTTTCAGTGATAATTGTCATCAGGACAAACAGGGAAGATACCCCTCTTTAATGAAGACACAGACAGTAATAAAAACCTGAAAGGTGTTCTAATCACTCTCTACTCTATTAAAAACTAAGTGGTCTAACCACTGAGCTGCCGCAGGCAGCCGAATGAATAGCCGACCCGAAGTGAAGTGAGCCGAACGCTGTTCGGCTATTCACTTCAGGCATGTACGGCTGATTTCAGCCATACACCGACTAAAATCAGCAGTACATCGGGTGGCTTCCGGTCGGCCAAACATGCTCAGCATGTTCGGCCGACCCGGAGTGCAGAAGGAGTTCGACTCAGCCGATCCAACATCTGGATCGGCTGAGCCGAACCTCCATCAGGCTACTTGCTGCTGTTCGGCCTATTCTCATAAATGCCGAACAGCAGTGACAGCAGTGGCATTCGGCTCGGCTATTCTGCCCGGTACCTCTGTGATACCGAGCAGAATAGAAAAACAGTTTTAAAAAATAAAATAGAAAACGATTGGGCGAAGATAGCAGTGACAGCTAGCTCCGCCCCACTGTTTTCTATTGGCTGGGCGGTTCTGCTGCCGTCAGAATAAAAAAAAGAAAAAAACACCATAGGAATGCATAGCTAGATTCCTATTGGCTATTTCACTTCGCAATAGCAAACTAGCTATTGCACCCGCCCTCTGCTGCTGTCAATCACCAGACGGGGACCTGATGGAGAACTGCAGGTCCCCCTCTGCTGATTGACAGCAGCAGTGGGCAGGTGCAATAGCTAGTTTGCTATTGGCTATTGCAAAGTGAAATAGCCAATAGGAATCTAGCTATGCATTCCTATGCTGGCTTTTTTTTTTGCTGACAGCGGCCCCATGTCAGAAAAAAAACAAAACAGATCGCAATGAAAGGTTTACTCTGCTCGATCGAGCAGAGTAAACCTTTCAGGGAGAATGTGTTTCTCTCCTGGGCGGCCGGGAGCCATATCAGACTCCCAGAGCGTCCGGGAGAGTAATGACAGATCAGCGTCCCTGGTTATCAGGTAACCAGGGACACCATCTATCATTACACACTGAGAACCCGAAGAGGCCGTTGTGATATCATAGCGGCCACGCTGGGTTCTCAGTGTGTAATGACAGATGTCATCCCTGGTTAACTGATAACCAGGGACGCTGATCTCTCTGCAAGTGGCTGGAGCCAGCCGTGAGATGACGGCTGGCTCCGCCCAGCTGTCAGAAGCAGGCTGTCGGTCGGCCAGCTTCGGCTTTCTACAGGTAACTTGGTAAGTTAAGGTAATTCGGTAAACTCTGCTCCAGATCTCGTAAATCACAACCATAATGTGAAAAGCCTTTCTATGGTATTCTTATATTGTAAAGCGCTGTGCAAACTATTGGCGCTATATAAATCCTGTATAATAATAATAATATGGTATAGCCAATATAATGCAACCATTTTTTAACTGTCTACTGCTCCTTCTAACATGATTAATAGATGACATTGAAGTGGTGGTAAAATAATCCAGGACCAGAAATACCATTAGGCACAGGGACAAAGAGAGGACTACCATCTCTGTATAGACATTGGCCTCACATTTGCCACATTTCCCATCATCAGTAGAATTACGGTCTCCTATGAGATCATTTACACATGGTCACAATATACTATTGCCAGTAAAACACGAAAATGTTCTGTATAAAAAAGGAGATTCCAGCACAGGCGTGCAGCATGGATCTTAGCAGTGGGTGCAAAATGTTGTGTGCCTATAGGCTCCAATGATGGAAATTCAACTGAGAAATCACAGATGTTAATAAACCCCTTCTGTATGTTAATCAGTGGATATAATACGTAGAGTTAATTAGGGAACCTGAAACTAACATTTATGCTTTGCTTTCACTGTTTCTTTTTATAGATCTCATTGGAAGAGAAAAGGAGCTGGTTTTTCACAATGGCCTCTCTCTGTATGCGGTAAGTCAATACCAAGCATAGTAACTTTGGTGGGGCAGTTTGGTTCCATGGAAGATGTAAGATCTTAGATTGTAAAGAGATACCAGGAGGTCAAGTCATGGTGTGGAGTCATTGTGTGGAGGGCCTGGTATTACATTGTTGGTATTTAAACATGCCTAGTCTCTGAGATCAGCACAGAGGAGCAAATTGTGCCACGGGAAATCTCTGAATTTAGAACTAGTAGTAGATGTTTGCATGGTGGGCACCTCATGTTTGGGGCTCTCAGAGTCAAAAAGAAGAGAAAAACCACAAGCAGTTTTTAATTTTTGATTCTGACGTTTAGGCCTGAGTTCTCACCTATTCATAGAGGTAAAACTTGCATTTTATTACACAGTAAAGTAACACACAGTACTTTGTGTGGTGCGTTTCAGCACGAATGTTAATACACAAAATACTCCACATTAATGCCAAACTGAACTTTCAGTTTAAATCAGCTAAATATATTCCAGGTGCAATACAAAAGGTTTTCAAAGTCTTACAATCAATCTCATTAGCAAGCAGCCATAGCCTGAGTAGAAAGGCCTGTCCCCTGCAAGCATGCTGCAAAGAAAGACCCTTACTCTCTTTTTAGAAGCAGTGGGTCAACACTCAATACTCAGGCTAAAAGCAAGGAAAAAACTGTAAGACAATTTACACGTTTTGTTTTGATGTACATGGAATGTATTTAGCTGATTTAAACATAAAGGTTTATCGTGTATGTGGTAATGCACTACCACAGAATGTGTTAGGGGACTGTAATAATTGTTAAGGGGCTGTAATAATTGTGCTTTAGTGGAGGAGATTGATGCAGTTACATAGGAGCTGATTTATAACTCTACAGATAGGAATTCCTAAGCTCCTCATTGCCATCTCAGGCAGCAGTGCTGCGCAAACAGCATTCACCCAGCTATACGCTGAATGGGAGATGTATCAATTAGCCCCTTAGGAACTTAAAGTGACACTAAACTCAGGAGTTAAATCTTAAAAAATACATTAAAGTTCTTTAACTATTTACAAAAATGTATCCTATTTGTGTATCACTCAGCTGTAGATCCTCAAATCATCTCTGAATTGGTGCTAACACTGTCCTTCCTTCTGGAGGGTGGCTACTGTTGCTCCCCTTGGTCCCTATGTGTGTTGTAAAGTAGCCACCACACCAAGCTCACTCCTGTGATGGACTACAATCTCAATACAAATGAGTAAACTAAACATGAGATTGTAGTCTATCACAGGAGCGAGCTTGGAGCGGTGGCTACTTTACAACACACACAGGGGCCATGGGGAACAAAAGTAGCCACCCTCCAGAAGGAAGGACAGTGTCAGCACCAATTCAGAGATGATTTGAGGATCTCCAGCCGAGTGATACACAAATAAGATACAGTTTTGTAAATAGTTAAGATACTTGAATGTATTTTTAAGATTTAACTCCTGAGTTTAGTGTCACTTTACGGATGTCAAAACCGTACAAGCAACATTCATATTAGTGCTTATTGATAATGCTTACTGATATCAACTCATTTTAATTTGAAACCCAATATCTTTTATTACCCTGCATAACCCAGTATTTCTATTTTAGGGTAGATGAAATCTTCATGATAAAAGAAGAACCTGAACAGAGCCGATTGTTATTTTTTAACAAGACATTGATGTTGCTCCGTGACGCTGTGAAGTCCTCCCACAGTCATTACAGAGGTAGTGTGAGCTTTGTCTGTATCACAATGGACACAGTGTCTGTTATGTCAGCGGCAGGTTTCTGTTTATATAGAACCTTTTGTTATGTTGCATTAAGTTCTTTGAGGTCAGATGTATTCTTTCTTTTATACTTCCTTTTTATAATATGTAATTGATCTCACTTTTTAAACATGGTGATTAGGTTGGTCACAGATAAGGTGCTGAAGCAACCCACATTAGATAGCTAGAGCCCACCACACAATGGAAACACTGCAGGTACACCTATGTAACCATTACATTTTAGCCTCAAGTAGGTCCGGTTCACACTGGCGTTCCTCTGTGATTTTAAAGCAACATTCAGTAGTAAAGTTTAAAAGGACAGGTGGCAGTGTAGCTCACATGTACAAATCACTGTGTTGCTTTGTGTTGCATCAAAATTGATCCTGCATGTTGCGTTAGGCAGGTGGTGCTGTTTGTCATCCACCTTCATTCACGTTAATGGAAGTGCACCTTAAATTTAAGAAATTTATAGTGCGGTTGAGATGTAGTTAGAAATCGTTTACAGGCCAGGGCAAAGACTCAGGAGGAACCAAGGCTTCTCCTATTGGATCTGGATCACACCAACCGGGGTTTAAGGACCTCCAGCAAGGCATCAAAAGTTGACACTCTAATGTGGACATAATCACGGAACTCCAGTGGGTACGTTTGTCAACTCAAAGTACAGGGTGTGAAAGTTCCCTTTGGAAAATCTCTGCGAGACAATTGGATACAGCCAGTACTTGTGCAATATCCAAAATAATCTTCAGCTGGACCATGAGAGATGGTATCATAGGAATCCATGATATTGACCTAAAAAAGATGGTTGGGTCTATACAATGGAGCAAAAAGGACAACAGAAATCACACAAAAAACACCAGGGGGCTAATTTATCATTCTTGCACCCAGTGTATAGCTTGTCGAGTGCCGTTTGCACAGCACTACCACCACTAGATGGCGCTGAGGAGCATAGGAATTTCCTCAGTGCCATCTAGAGGTGGTAGCACTGTGCAAATGGCATTCGCCCATCCCCATCTATACGCTGGGTAGGAGAGTTATAGATCAGCCTCTAAATATCACACCACAAACTAACTACACCTCACTGCCTCCTCATCACTTTACCTTTAAATTGTTAACTATAAAAAAAAAGTAAAGAGGATGTTTGAAAAGGGTTTTTCTTTGTGACTTGAACATGTCTGAAATGTTATTGGTTATGTTATAGAAAGGTTATTGCTTTGGGTGCATTGTTCAGCGTTCAACATTACCTTTCCTGTTAATGTGTGAACTTAGCTTTAGGAGAACATCAAAAACCACCAGGTGAAAATAAAGGGAAAAAACCCTGAAAAATAAAACTAATGCAGCCACCACATCTAATAATGTGGTCCTCCCGCAGTCATTACAGAGGTAGTGTGAACTTTGTCTGCATCACAATGGACACAGTGTCTGTTATGTCAGCGGCAGGTTTCTGTTTATATAGAACCTTTTGTTATGTTGCATTAAGTTCTTTGAGGTCAGATGTATTTTTCCGTTCATACTTTCTATTTATTTTATCTGGTTGATCTCTACACACATGATGCTCAGTCAGGCTGCAGATGAGGTGTTGAAGCAGGCCACATTAGATAGCTGGAGAGCCTCATACAATGGGGACACTTTGGTTACACCAATGCAACAAATACATTTTAGACTTATTAAGGAAAGTGTCAAAAGGAACCTGAGCTTCTCTGAATCTGGAAGGAGCTCCTCTAAAAAACATGAAATTTAAGCTTTATGCCATCGTATCAGCTGCGGGTGGGGAATTTCCAGTCCGCAGCTTGACGTAAGCAAAGGGATGCCGTGATGTAATTTACCTTATATGACTATTTGCCTATATTTGGTAAATTACATTTACTTAAAAGAGAACTATGGGGTAAGTGTTTTTCCCCATAGTTCTCTTAAGGGTCAGGGGGGGACATATACTAGCGTCCTCCAATGACACAAAGCTCAGTATATCGCGAGCTACAACTCGCGGTATACTGAGACTGCCATAGCCGCGACGGTTCCCGCCAATGCTGTCGAGATCCACACAGCTGTGTGAATGACAGCTGGCTCTGCCTATCTAGAGGCAGAGCCAGTTGTGCCCGCCCCCTCCTCCGTCCGTTCCTCCAGTCAGCGCTGGAGGATCTGAGAGAGGAACCGGGGCATCCCTGCGGGGAGCCGTGACTGACAGTCAGCGTTCACTGTAGGGAGACAATCGAGAAGTCAGCGAGCGACGGTATGTGTTTGCTCACTTCCCGATCTATTGAGCCGACCTGTGACAGTTTCATTGTCACACGTCGGTTCAAACTATGAGGATGAGTGATTTTCACTCACCTCATAGGTCTCCTTTTAATATGGCTATGTGGGTCTGAACTGGATTGGACTAAAAAGCTGAAATATACTGTATATTATTTTTGGATTTAGATACCATTTAATGCATAACTCCATAGCTATTTTAATTTTTAGTTTTGTGTTGATTGTGAAATGGTTAGATACTCTGTAATGTTTTCATTGCTGTAAGGCTCCCTGTTAAAGAGATTTCTCCTCATTTCCCATTCTACCCGACAACCGTCACCCAGACAGGAAGTGAGTAGAAAGGTGGTACAGTATAATATATTGACTGTCAAACCTTACACAAAATATCAGACATCTGTGTCTTCATATCAATCAGCCTCTTTTAAACTACCTATGTCACATTAAAAGTGGTGTAAGCACACAGCGATGGTTACTTCATGCTGTTGGAAGGTGATTCATTTGATGGTACTACAGCTACAATTATTTATGATACCGTTCCCGCTGGCTAAAGGCTCATTGCATGCAGCGCTCAGCATTACACAACCTGTTCAATGCTTCTTTACTTCTCTTCCGCGTGTTACATTTGGATTATCTGTATGCTCCGCATGGTCTGTTTATACATTGGCTGGCCAAACAAAAAGTCACAACCTGGATTTCGGGCAGTGTTACTGTCATGGTGTGGCCAAAAAATATTATATATTGTTATGGCCGCACCATAACAAGTTTATATGTAAATTGTGTTCGCTTCAAAGGTTCGTTCTGTGCAAATAGATTGCATACATTCAAACTGAAAAGAACATATATCTAGGAATATTTGTATCTGCACAGACGAAAGTTCCAAAAATTTAGGGGCAAATGGCTTTGTGAATTGGTTATAGATAGACTCCATAGTCAGAAATGAAAACAAAAATTTGGTTAGTGTTTATTTTTACCAAAGACTATTACAACTGTGAGGTCTTCAAAATGAACCGATGCTTTACCCTTGCAGGACATGAGATGTACTTGATAGACATTTATAATCCTAATAGCTATATAAGTATTATATACATTTTCAGCATGCAACCTATATATGGCCTTCATATATCTAGGAATGTTAGGAGGGATCACCAGCAAACATTGGCTTGCTGTGTTAAAGTGACATTAAACTCACTAATTCCTAAAAATGCATTAAAGTACCTTACCTATTACCAAAAATGTATCTTATTTGTGTATCACTTGGCTGTAGATCCTCAAATCATCTCTGAATTGGTGCTGACACTGTCCTTCCTTCTGGAGGGGGGCTATTTTTCTTCCCCATGGTCCATGCGTGTGTTATAAAGTAGTCACCACTCCAAGCTCACTCCTGTGATGGACTACAATCTCATGTTTAGTTTACTAATGTGTATTGATATTGTAGTCCATCACGGGATCGAGCTTGGAGCGGTGCCTACTTTAGAACACACAGGGACCATGGGGAAGAAAAGTAGCCCCCCTCCAGAAGGAAGAACAGTGTCAGTATGAATTCAGAGATGATTTGAGGATCTACAGCCGAGTGATACACAAATAAGATACATTTTTGTTAATAGTTAAGGTACTTTGGTGCATTTTGTAGATTTAAAGGAGAACTATGAGGTGAGTGCTTTTCACTCACCTCATAGTTCTAGCCGACCTGTGACAATGAGACTGTCACAGGTCGGCTCAGTAGATCGGGAGGTGAGCGAACACATACCGGCATTCGCTCACCTCTCAATCCTGTCACGGCTCTCTGCTGTGACAGGGGAGGGGCTGGATTCCCCCCTCTCCGCCAGTGCTGACTGGTGGAACGGACGGGGGAGGGGGCAGGTACAGCTGGCTCTGCCTCTAGACAGGCAGAGCCAGCTGTCAGTCACGCAGCTGGGCGGATGCCGGCACAATTGTCGGGATCCGCTTCAGCTGCGGCGTCTCACTATACCGCGAGCTACCGCTCGCGGTATACTGAGCCTAGGGTGACGGGAGGATGCTAGTTTGTGTCCTCCCGTTACCCTAAGGAGAACTATGGGGAAAAGCCTTAACCCAATAGTTCTCCTTTAACTCCTGAGTTTAGTGTCACTTTAACATGACAAAAAATATAATGACGTGCAGAAATGTTTGTCTGCTGTTCCAGACATGCCTGAACCATGCTGCTTATTCATGTCACAATGTGTATGTCAGTGACACTAAAGTGCAAAGATTTGTCATATGTTTTTTACGCATAGTTGTAATTCTTCTTTAGCTTTGTCCTGGTGCTACATTGGAATGATGCTGGAAAAACAACAGACATTTTCCACCACGCCGATGGGAATCCATGATTACGGCTTTTCAGGAACCGACCCACTGGACTGCTTTAGCAAGGTTTGATCAATGTGGTTTTCTAAAGTTTATGCAGCAATGATGAACATTCACATTTCTAGTTTTATCATCTTAGTTTGATTTGCAGAGACTGTAGGGAAAACATGCCAGGCCACAATTCTCTTCACCTTTCCATGGACTCAAGCTCTTCGTTGGACAATTGTGGGTGTTCCCAGGTCTAATTAAAGCGATGCATTGGTTCTTGATGCTGGGAGCTCTTTGTTGTTAGTTTGTGCCATGACGCTTTTGGTGCCAACAAAGTATCTTCAAAGTCTAAACTATACCCTACCCCTGAACCCCTAAAGTGAGCCCTTCACAAATATACCCTCCTCCCCAACAGTTACTACCTAAATTGTTAGTCTAGCTGAAATTATTTTTTTTTGTTCATAGATGCTGGAAAGTTGAACCACCTGAGAACTTTCATGTGCTTGATTTGGTGATACAAAATCAATATTTTGCTGCAATACACACATTCAAAAGGATCCCCCCCCCAGTAATTTACCTTCTCCCCTAGATGTCACCAGTCCCCCAGGTTGAATGATGACCAGCCTCAGTTAACCTAATTCCTCTGGCCAATGCTAGCCCACAGTCAGGTGTGATTATGCAAACAGGGGTGTGCTCACAGGACTTCTGCACTGAACAGAGCTCACAGGTCATTTTACACAAAGGCTTGAGTTCTGCTTAATCCTTAACATTGAGGGCAATTCACACCATGTCCGGACCAGATCCAGACCAGAACGGTTTTGTCTGGTCTAAAAATGCACCCCCATTCATTCCTATGGTTAAAAGTGAGGCTTGTTCACACCCTACATTCAGTTCCAGAACATTTAAAAAAAGTACTGCATGCACTATCTTTTCTGCAGGCGTTTACACATGTAAACACACCAGAACGCACCAGAAGTCTAATTGAGACTGAACCTAGACAACTTTCCAATTGAAAAAATGCACCGAAACGCATCTAAAACACACACGTTCCCACAAACGCATCCAGATGTGGTATGGAGATGGTGTGAGCAAGCCCTAAGAGCTATACTGATCTCCCAGTGCCTTACTCTAACATAGATGCCAACTGCCTCATATTTTCCGGGGCAGTCCCAAATCTCTGACCTCTGTCTTGAAAATGGTGTGTCTCTGACTCACAGCATCACGTTTATTTTAATTACTGTGCAGTCACTCAAAAAAACGGTATTAATTAAATAGATCACGGATGCAAGAGGGGGCTGTTCCTGGTTATTTGGGGGGTGGGACATCTTATAAAGTGTGCATGTCAAGTGGGCTTTGAGCGGGGGTGAGAGCGTCCGCGGATCTGGGACTAAAATATTGGTAAGTATCTCTAACACTACCTATCCCCGAAAATTGATTCCTTAGGCCTTGTTCACACCAAGTGCGGAGCAGGTGCAGAGCAGAGCAGAGCAGTTGCAGACCGGATCAAATGTATTCCAATGGTATTTTGGGCTCTAGTTCACATTGCAGCGTGCAGTTCCAGAGCAGGTGAAATGTGCCTTACTCTAACATAGATGCCAACTGCCTCATATTTTCCGGGGCAGTCCCAAATCTCTGACCTCTGTCCTTGAAAATGGTGTGTCTCTGACTCACAGCATCACGTTTATTTTAATTACTGTGCAGTCACTCAAAAAAACGGTATTAATTAAATAGATCACGGATGCAAGAGGGGGCTGTTCCTGGTTATTTGGGGGGTGGGACATCTTATAAAGTGTGCATGTCAAGTGGGCTTTGAGCGGGGGTGAGAGCGTCCGCGGATCTGGGACTAAAATATTGGTAAGTATCTCTAACACTACCTATCCCCGAAAATTGATTCCTTAGGCCTTGTTCACACCAAGTGCGGAGCAGGTGCAGAGCAGAGCAGAGCAGTTGCAGACCGGATCAAATGTATTCCAATGGTATTTTGGGCTCTAGTTCACATTGCAGCGTGCAGTTCCAGAGCAGGTGAAAAAACTGCAGCAAGCCCTATTTTACCTGCTCTGAAACGCATGAAAACGCATCAAAAACGCATGCAAATGCCTGGAACGCACTGAAAGCCCATGTTAAACTAAAAAAAAAAAATGGCCCGGAACGCATCAAAAACGCGGCACAACCCACTGCACCGCGTGTGCAGAAACCTGACCGGATCTGCTCTGCATTTGGTGTGAACAAGGCCTAACACTAAAGGGTCTATATATACATTTTTCACCCAGACATACAACAGGCAAATGCCATTCGCACAGCATTCCCACCACTAGATAGAGCCGAAGAGCATAGGAATTTCCATGTCATGAGAGAAATAGGTCTCTCTCCATCATCACTGAACTTCAGAAAAAGCTAATTACTTGGCCGTGCTGCTTGGCTGATCCTTTGGCTTTATTACTTCAAAAGAGTTATTCACTAAAGGGTGAAGAGTTTGGAGAAGGCAGGAGATGTGAACAAAGGAAAAAAGAAAATAGCACTGCGCTTCAAACTCAAAATATTCCTAAAATGTGAGAAAAATATTATAAAATGTGAAATGGTCACAAAGTGATAAACAATTTTGTGTCCTACACAACACCTGTGTTGCACAATGCCTGTGCTGATGATAGAAAAAACAAATGTGCTAGTACATAAAATGTGTACATATATTAAATCCTATGTTAAACCTCACAAGTGATGTATAACTCCCTCTTAATCTACATATCCATATGTGAAGTCGTTTACTTCTGGATACAATAAAGTCCTTGAAATATGTGATGATATATCTTCCAACTTTTATAATCAACACCACGTCCGTGAATGCATCAACAATTAGTGAATCAGTGCTCTCCAGTCTCCAGCGTGCTCAAAGATAAGATCTGGCCGCACTCACCGACTCCTATTGCTCACCATATTTCAGAGGAACAATTAGCGCTTTGTTGATATATATAGAACCAAATCCTCTCCTTTGTTTTCAATCCGACAATAAATTGGGGTAGATTCCTCCCAACTCTGGCTTATCTTCCCAAAATCGTGTAAAGGTCCCCACACACCTTGCGATAATCGTGGGAAATCCCGCGATCGTACGATTATCGTAAGGTGTGTGGAAGCCGTGCGACCTCTACTACTGTAAGGTCGCACGACTTTAAATGTGCCGCCCCAATGGGGCATAAAAGTTTTATATAGATGAGAATTTATATAGATTGTTTTGTCCATATCATTTTCCTATGGACGTTTGTATAGTTAGTTATATGCTGCCATCTAGAGGCCTTTTGTTGTAATGTACATGTTTTTCTGTAATTATTCCTCATGTGACAATGTATTTCCCCCTAGTGTACGCCCCTTCCTTCTTCCTGTGTGCAGTACTTCCTGTGTCATGGCCACAGTTAAAAGCCACATGTAACAAGGACACACATGTGATCTGCACAGTACGTAGGAAAGGCATCATTTTC